>NW_025727859.1:0-58845 GCF_021461385.2 Schistocerca piceifrons | reverse complement strand
TGTCGTCCCAGGTTATTCCTCGTCAGGCTACAGTTAGTTTTACTTTCGACAAGTCAACCCGCAATGTGCAACCTAGTTCCCTTGAGATACATGATTGGTTGGTAGATACCTTTGGTGTTCATTCGGATCAGGTGCACACTGCTTATTTTGATACCGAACTGTATGTTTTCTTTGTTAAGTTCATGGACCCACTTCAGGTTGATAAAATTCTTTCTAAATATGGTCATCAAGTTCTCTTTCGGCATCGGGATGATTCTGTAAGTACCGTTCTGCTTTCCAATGCTTCCATCACGTATACCAATGTTCGTGTTTACAACCTTCCACCGGAGGTGGATAATGTCTATCTTAAGGAGGGTCTACAGAAGTATGGTGATGTAAAGAGCATTCGCCTTGAACGCTGGTCAAGCCAACATCGCCTGCAATGTTACAGTGGTATTCGTTCAGTCGAAATGCACATTAAGCAGAATATTCCATCTCACCTGCAGATCGGTGGATATCGTGTCCATGTAACATATAGTGGTCAGGTTGGCACCTGTTTTTTGTGCAATGAAAGTGGTCACGTGCGTACTGACTGTCCGCGGAGGGTTTTTGTTTTAAAAAATTCTCTCGAACAGCGTCGCAAGTTAACGGTCGCTGACCTCGTTGCAGGTGGTTCTGCTCTTGGTGTAGCACAGTCCAGTGGTAGTAGCGCCCCGCCACAGGTTTTGCGCACCCCTGACACAGAATTTCCTCCTTTGCGTGCTAAATCTGATGTTGTTCCGTCTGTCCCTCAGGTGGGTGTGCCACTTTTGAATAATAAGAGGCGTCGCCCACACGATGGAAATAGTACGGATGAGGATCTCCCTGAGATGCCCCAGTCCGAGCGACCGGCATCCTCCGAGCCACTGTGTACTGTAGCTGCTCCCTGCCCTCCACTGAGGTAGCGGTTCCGGTGGCGGCTGCTGGCCCCCCTCCGGCCTCCGACGCAGCTTCTCTCGAGTCGGGACGTCGGTCGGGCCTGTTGGCGCCGTCTTCCAAACCGACTTCGATGTCACAACAAGTGGAGCCGCGACAACTTCCTGCTTCGCTGCCCCATACCTCTGCCAGCGGAGCTGCTCCGCTTCCTTCCAACTCTGCGGCCTCGGACCTTCCTGCTCACGTTTCGCCTCCGTGCAGTCCATGTTTGCCGGAAGCTAGTGCAGGTGTTGACCATTCCGTTTCGTCGGATGTTTCCGCCGCGACCCCGGATCCCGCATGTGGACCGGCGCGGGTGGTGTCGGATACAGAACTTGACCCTCCTACGTCACCGGCGGCTGAAGCTTCCTTGCCCGTCAGCCGACGCAAGTTACGCGTTCAGCCGAACGTTAATGCTGTTCGTAAAAAACCGAAACGTAAGGGATCCGCGGAACGGGGTAGCACTCCCCCTCCCTCGGATGCCTCCGTCACCCCTGGTATGGACTGTGACGCTGGTGCGTCGGTGTAGGTGATTTGTTTTCTCGCTTTTCTGTCTATGGTTCAAGCATACACCTTTCTTACCTTAAATGTTAACCGTATTGAGTCCGACGTTCGCATTGCCTCTTTGCGGCAGTTTATTTACGACGCCTGTGCGGACGTAGTGTTTTTGCAGGAAGTGTTGTTTTCTGATCTCTCTCTACCTGGATTTCAAACTGCTTTTAATGTCGCGCCGGAATATTCAACAGGAACTGCTCTTTTCTCTCGAGAGGGCATTCCTATTACTGACATTGAATTCCTTGACTCTGGCCGTGGGATTGGTTGTCGTCTTTTTGATCTCCGCCTCGTTGTTTTGTATGCCCCCTCTGGTTCGGGTCACACTGTGGCTCGATCGCGCTTTTATAAAGAAGAGCTTTATTTATCTTTTGCGCCAGAGTCCTCGGAGTCTCCTGCTCGGAGGCGATTTTAATTGTGTTTTACGCCCTGCAGACCAGTCCCCCCAATTTTAATTATTGCCGTGATTTACATGACTTAGTTCGTACGATGCATCTGCGTGATGTTTGGGAACACAAATATCCAACCCTGGTGAAATATACGTTTTTTACCGGGTCCTCATGCAGTAGACTCGACAGATTCTATTTATCTGATTTTTTATGTGATAAAATTCTTTCTGTCGATGTTATTCCTACTAGTTTTTCTGACCATTGTGCTTTTACTGCAACTGTAAATCTTAGTCACCAACCTGCAAAACTTTATCGTTCCCAGTGGATGTTAAATGTTTCCCACCTTGCCGACAGTGCTATGGATGATGTTATAAGTGGCGTGTGGGAGCGATGTCTTCGCTCTGTCCCGCGATACCCCTCCTTGCTGGTTTGGTGGACTGCGTTTGCCAAGCCCAAGATTCGTCAGACTTTGATTTTTTACTGTGCTGCAAGGGCGCGTGATTTTAAGAACACGTATGAATATTACTACTCTGTCCTGCGTGAACTATATGTCGCGGCGGGTACCTCTCCACTGCGGATCCATGATGTTCGTCGTATTAAAGCCAAGCTCTTGAGCCTTAAACGACGACAGATGGATGGTCTGCGAGTTAAGTCGAAACCTCACTCTCTTGTTGAAGGTGAGCTGACATCCTTGTACCACCTGCTACGGCATCAGACTCGTCGTCGTCGCTCCTTCATCTCTTCTCTTACGGTGGGATGATGGACGACAGCTTATTGCACAGGAGGAAATGGTTCGTGCTCTTCATCAGTATTATACTAGTCTATATTCTGCCGATGATTCTGGTGAGTCCTCTTTCGGATGATGTCCTTGGGGATCTAACTGCGACGATCGCGCCTGACGCGAACGGCGAATTTCTCCGGGAGTTCCAGGTAGATGATGTTTTCGATTTTATTGCTCGCTCTCCGTCCAGTAAATCGCCGGGTCCAGACGGCCTGCCTAAAGAATTTTATCTCCGTTTTTGGCCTCTTTTGGGTGGCATTTTTACGCAGATTTTAAATGAGATTGTCAGGGGGGTGGATGTGCCTGCCGATTTTAAAGTAGGGAAAATTGTTTTAATTCCGAAGTCCTCTGGTCGTTTATCTGCTGCCAATCTTCGTCCGCTCACATTGCTGAACTTTGACTACAAGACAGCTGCTAGAGCGCTCAATAGCCGGTTGTCTTCTCTGCTTCGGGGTGTGATTGGTGCACATCAATGTTGTTTTCATGATAGATCTATTCTGACACCAGTAGCCGAATATCGGGATGTTGTCTCGGTTGCGGCGGTTACAAACGTACATTGTGCCTTTGCCTTCCTTGATTTTTACAAGGCTTTTGATCACGTCAGTCATGTGTTTTTAGATCATGTTTTAGGTACAATAGGTTTTAACGCTTCATCACGTGGTGTTCTTGGCAATTTGTATAGGGGAATAACAGCTCGGGTGTCAGTCAATGGGCAGCTGACGCCGCCCATTGCTATCCGCCGCGGAGTGCCTCAGGGTAGTCCGCTCTCTATGTCTTTATTCGTATTGTCCCTGGAACCGCTGCTTCGGACTATTGCTCTCAAGCTTCAGGGTATGTCCCTCTCTGGTGGGAAGCTCTCTGTTAAGGCATATGCGGATGATGTCGTTGTTCTCCTCCGTCAACGTGATGATATCCGGTTGTTGAAAGGGGCAGTTGATGCATACTGTCGTGTCTCTGGAGCGCGTCTCAATCAGGGTAAATGTAAGTTCCTTGATATTCGAGGATTTCGCGATGCTGATGTCCCTTGGGCCACTTTTGTCGATCGCCATACGTCCTTGGGGATTATCATTGATCGGTGTCCTCTAAAAATGGCGGCTCTCAATTGGAAATCTGTCACCGAGAAGATACAGGGGGCTCTGATGGTCCATGAGCAGCGCTCTGCTACCATTTTGCAAAAAGTCAGAATTTTAGACACCTACGTTCTATGTAAAGCTTATTATGTTGCTCAGCTGTTCCCACTTCCCATGATGGTGGCGAAAAGGTTGCGCCAATTGTCTAGCAGGTTTATATGGAAGGGCCATCTATTCAAGTTACGTTACGAGGTTATGACGAAACCGCGTATCTCCGGAGGCTTGGGCCTCTCTGACATTACTCGCAAGGCGTCTGCTTTGTACGTCCGCCGAACGACTCTAATTGTTACGCAAGAAGAGACTTCAATTACATCCAGGCTTTTTACTGTTGTGCGTCCGGCGAGCCTTGCTCCACCTGTCGATGTCGGACGGCTAAATATTAAGCTGAAACACATTCGGGAGTTTTACATTGCGGTGAGTTACCTCGGTGACGTCTTCTTGCGGCGACCGGTGCCAACGACCAAGGGCTTGATTGCCCGCTGGGAGGGGCTGGCCGGTCCCAATCCAATAGAACTGGCGTCTCCATCTGTGTCCTGGAGGAACGTCTGGAAGAATGTTAGTCTGCCGATCCACTCTATGGCCGTGGCGTCCACGTGGTATAGGGTAATAAATAATTTGGTTCCCACCAATGTACGACTGCACCGTATTGGTCTTTCTGACACGGACACCTGTACTCGGTGTGGTCTCCTGGATACCCTTGAACATCGATTCACCTGCTGTGGGCACCTTGCCAATTGGCGTTGGCTCAGGAAACAACTTGCTTTTGTCACTAGGTCTGCTGAAGCCGCTTATACTATTGACATCATCGTCCGGCCCGATTCCTCCTTTTTTCCGCGAACGAAGCTCCATACAGTCATGTGGTTGATTGGACATTTCGTACATTTTGTCATCAGTTGTCATGAAGACGATGGACACCTAGCATTTCGGCAGTACATGCTTACTGCTTACTGGCAGCGCTTGCGATTGCCAGGCCTCCGTGATGATTTTGCAAATATGCTTAGCCTGACATTTGAAAGAGAGGGTGTTGGCTAAGGACACCTGTGTGAGCCATTTTCTTTTATACTGTTTCGGGATTTACCGCCTTGGTGTATGTTTCTTCTTTACATCCAGGACTGAAGATTTCGTGGACCTTTAGGGCGCTCAAGAAAAACAAACGAGCGACCACGAACCGAGACAGTAGGGGATAATACTACGCCCTTGTACAGGTGCCTTTCGGAAACAGGACGGTGGAGTCGTCGTGGCCAGGCCTCGGGCTTCGACCCCTGCCCACTTTGCTTCCGCAGGCCTGAATCTCACTGTCACCTCTAACTTTACACAATGAAAAAAAAATATGAATTAATTATGCACTCCCAGTATATCAAAATTGAGGTACAAATCCACCCTTTGCTGTTTGCATTAGAAACCAATTATATCTTCTTTTTATTTAAGTGTGTGTGTGTGTATGTCTGTGTGTGTGTATGTGTGTGTGTGTGTGTGTGTGTGTGTGTGTCTGTGTGTGTTCCCTTTGGACTTAAAAGAATGCTGTAAAAAAAAAAAAAAAAAAAAAAAGTCGGTAGAGCATTAGGCTTTTAACCTAAGGGTCCAGGGTTAAAAAAAAAAAAAAAAAAAAAAAAAAAAGTGGCTAGGATACCTGGCTCTCACCCAGGAGGCCCGGGTTCGATTCCCGGTACCGGAAATGCGCATTTTGTTGCTCCTCTTATGCGACTTGTCCCGACTTAGCTCGACTGACGCTCCGCTGACGCTTGCAGAAAACTACGTTAAGTACGATTCGTGGTGACAAGTGACGGCGAGAGCGATGCGACATGTATCCACCTCTTATCGAGGCACCTACCTGTGGTCAACAGAGCTGGAGGACTGCAAGACATTGCCACGGGGGTTGAATGCAGCTAACCACACTGCTTAGTGTCCTAACAGCGCAGACACGTTCGCTTGCCAGTATACATGTAATGGAGACCGCGTCTGACACAGCTGTGGGGAGACACAGTGGTGTGTGGGCTGAGCTTTGCTGTGCATCGCCACTTGCAGTCGCGAGAACTGCTCTCGGCGGTGCTTCCGTGGCCGTGATCGTCTAGTGGTTAGGACATTGCGTTGTGGCCGCAATAACCCAGGTTCGAATCCTGGTCACGGCAAATTTTAAAGTTTTGCCTTGCTGTCGCTGCAGTGACGATTGTGACTCAGTGTTTGAAATCACAGTGCCCTCTTCATTTTTCACTCATGTTCCGCAGGCTGCAGGTGGCACTACCAGTTCATTATCAACACGCAATGCCGCCGCACCAGAGCGCGGGCAGCTGCCTGTGTAGTTAATCTCTATTCGAAAAGGGCAGTTGTTTGAGGTGCAATGGATGAGCAGCCAGTTGCAGCAGAACAGGGAGCTGTGTCGCGCACTGTTTCCACAAAAGCGAAGAACACTGACGCAGGTAGCGTGGCCGAGCGGTCTAAGGCGCTGGTTTAAGGCACCAGTCTCTTCGGAGGCGTGGGTTCGAATCCCACCGCTGCCAATTTTTACTTCTCGTTTTTGTGCCATTGCGGTGTGGTCTCGTGGGTAAGAACGCAGCTCCTGTGACCGCCGTGGCGCGTAGGTAGCGTGGCCGAGCGGTCTAAGGCGCTGGTTTCAGGCACCAGTCTCTTCGGAGGCGTGGGTTCGAATCCCACCGCTGCCAATGTTTTCTGTCTCGGAAGCCGTAGCACTGATTACCCGCGACGAAAACAGCGCGGCAAGCCGTGAGCGTCTCTTTCTTAAATTGTCGTAGCAGCACAGTGCGTGGTGCAACGACAGGATTCACAGGCGCAGTTTGGTGTCACGATTGCTGGCGTTCGTCTCCACGAAATGTGTCCAGAGCACGACGTTCTATAAGGTGGAAACGCTAATTTTTGCCGTTGTCGTCAAGTAGATTGTGTATAGCTTGCTGTGTTCGCAGGAGGAGCCCTGGCGTCGTTATCCGGTGTGGTCTAGTGGCTAGGATACCTGGCTCTCACCCAGGAGGCCCGGGTTCGATTCCCGGTACCGGAAATGCGCATTTTGTTGCTCCTCTTATGCGACTTGTCCCGACTTAGCTCGACTGACGCTCCGCTGACGCTTGCAGAAAACTACGTTAAGTACGATTCGTGGTGACAAGTGACGGCGAGAGCGATGCGACATGTATCCACCTCTTATCGAGGCACCTACCTGTGGTCAACAGAGCTGGAGGACTGCAAGACATTGCCACGGGGGTTGAATGCAGCTAACCACACTGCTTAGTGTCCTAACAGCGCAGACACGTTCGCTTGCCAGTATACATGTAATGGAGACCGCGTCTGACACAGCTGTGGGGAGACACAGTGGTGTGTGGGCTGAGCTTTGCTGTGCATCGCCACTTGCAGTCGCGAGAACTGCTCTCGGCGGTGCTTCCGTGGCCGTGATCGTCTAGTGGTTAGGACATTGCGTTGTGGCCGCAATAACCCAGGTTCGAATCCTGGTCACGGCAAATTTTAAAGTTTTGCCTTGCTGTCGCTGCAGTGACGATTGTGACTCAGTGTTTGAAATCACAGTGCCCTCTTCATTTTTCACTCATGTTCCGCAGGCTGCAGGTGGCACTACCAGTTCATTATCAACACGCAATGCCGCCGCACCAGAGCGCGGGCAGCTGCCTGTGTAGTTAATCTCTATTCGAAAAGGGCAGTTGTTTGAGGTGCAATGGATGAGCAGCCAGTTGCAGCAGAACAGGGAGCTGTGTCGCGCACTGTTTCCACAAAAGCGAAGAACACTGACGCAGGTAGCGTGGCCGAGCGGTCTAAGGCGCTGGTTTAAGGCACCAGTCTCTTCGGAGGCGTGGGTTCGAATCCCACCGCTGCCAATTTTTACTTCTCGTTTTTGTGCCATTGCGGTGTGGTCTCGTGGGTAAGAACGCAGCTCCTGTGACCGCCGTGGCGCGTAGGTAGCGTGGCCGAGCGGTCTAAGGCGCTGGTTTCAGGCACCAGTCTCTTCGGAGGCGTGGGTTCGAATCCCACCGCTGCCAATGTTTTCTGTCTCGGAAGCCGTAGCACTGATTACCCGCGACGAAAACAGCGCGGCAAGCCGTGAGCGTCTCTTTCTTAAATTGTCGTAGCAGCACAGTGCGTGGTGCAACGACAGGATTCACAGGCGCAGTTTGGTGTCACGATTGCTGGCGTTCGTCTCCACGAAATGTGTCCAGAGCACGACGTTCTATAAGGTGGAAACGCTAATTTTTGCCGTTGTCGTCAAGTAGATTGTGTATAGCTTGCTGTGTTCGCAGGAGGAGCCCTGGCGTCGTTATCCGGTGTGGTCTAGTGGCTAGGATACCTGGCTCTCACCCAGGAGGCCCGGGTTCGATTCCCGGTACCGGAAATGCGCATTTTGTTGCTCCTCTTATGCGACTTGTCCCGACTTAGCTCGACTGACGCTCCGCTGACGCTTGCAGAAAACTACGTTAAGTACGATTCGTGGTGACAAGTGACGGCGAGAGCGATGCGACATGTATCCACCTCTTATCGAGGCACCTACCTGTGGTCAACAGAGCTGGAGGACTGCAAGACATTGCCACGGGGGTTGAATGCAGCTAACCACACTGCTTAGTGTCCTAACAGCGCAGACACGTTCGCTTGCCAGTATACATGTAATGGAGACCGCGTCTGACACAGCTGTGGGGAGACACAGTGGTGTGTGGGCTGAGCTTTGCTGTGCATCGCCACTTGCAGTCGCGAGAACTGCTCTCGGCGGTGCTTCCGTGGCCGTGATCGTCTAGTGGTTAGGACATTGCGTTGTGGCCGCAATAACCCAGGTTCGAATCCTGGTCACGGCAAATTTTAAAGTTTTGCCTTGCTGTCGCTGCAGTGACGATTGTGACTCAGTGTTTGAAATCACAGTGCCCTCTTCATTTTTCACTCATGTTCCGCAGGCTGCAGGTGGCACTACCAGTTCATTATCAACACGCAATGCCGCCGCACCAGAGCGCGGGCAGCTGCCTGTGTAGTTAATCTCTATTCGAAAAGGGCAGTTGTTTGAGGTGCAATGGATGAGCAGCCAGTTGCAGCAGAACAGGGAGCTGTGTCGCGCACTGTTTCCACAAAAGCGAAGAACACTGACGCAGGTAGCGTGGCCGAGCGGTCTAAGGCGCTGGTTTAAGGCACCAGTCTCTTCGGAGGCGTGGGTTCGAATCCCACCGCTGCCAATTTTTACTTCTCGTTTTTGTGCCATTGCGGTGTGGTCTCGTGGGTAAGAACGCAGCTCCTGTGACCGCCGTGGCGCGTAGGTAGCGTGGCCGAGCGGTCTAAGGCGCTGGTTTCAGGCACCAGTCTCTTCGGAGGCGTGGGTTCGAATCCCACCGCTGCCAATGTTTTCTGTCTCGGAAGCCGTAGCACTGATTACCCGCGACGAAAACAGCGCGGCAAGCCGTGAGCGTCTCTTTCTTAAATTGTCGTAGCAGCACAGTGCGTGGTGCAACGACAGGATTCACAGGCGCAGTTTGGTGTCACGATTGCTGGCGTTCGTCTCCACGAAATGTGTCCAGAGCACGACGTTCTATAAGGTGGAAACGCTAATTTTTGCCGTTGTCGTCAAGTAGATTGTGTATAGCTTGCTGTGTTCGCAGGAGGAGCCCTGGCGTCGTTATCCGGTGTGGTCTAGTGGCTAGGATACCTGGCTCTCACCCAGGAGGCCCGGGTTCGATTCCCGGTACCGGAAATGCGCATTTTGTTGCTCCTCTTATGCGACTTGTCCCGACTTAGCTCGACTGACGCTCCGCTGACGCTTGCAGAAAACTACGTTAAGTACGATTCGTGGTGACAAGTGACGGCGAGAGCGATGCGACATGTATCCACCTCTTATCGAGGCACCTACCTGTGGTCAACAGAGCTGGAGGACTGCAAGACATTGCCACGGGGGTTGAATGCAGCTAACCACACTGCTTAGTGTCCTAACAGCGCAGACACGTTCGCTTGCCAGTATACATGTAATGGAGACCGCGTCTGACACAGCTGTGGGGAGACACAGTGGTGTGTGGGCTGAGCTTTGCTGTGCATCGCCACTTGCAGTCGCGAGAACTGCTCTCGGCGGTGCTTCCGTGGCCGTGATCGTCTAGTGGTTAGGACATTGCGTTGTGGCCGCAATAACCCAGGTTCGAATCCTGGTCACGGCAAATTTTAAAGTTTTGCCTTGCTGTCGCTGCAGTGACGATTGTGACTCAGTGTTTGAAATCACAGTGCCCTCTTCATTTTTCACTCATGTTCCGCAGGCTGCAGGTGGCACTACCAGTTCATTATCAACACGCAATGCCGCCGCACCAGAGCGCGGGCAGCTGCCTGTGTAGTTAATCTCTATTCGAAAAGGGCAGTTGTTTGAGGTGCAATGGATGAGCAGCCAGTTGCAGCAGAACAGGGAGCTGTGTCGCGCACTGTTTCCACAAAAGCGAAGAACACTGACGCAGGTAGCGTGGCCGAGCGGTCTAAGGCGCTGGTTTAAGGCACCAGTCTCTTCGGAGGCGTGGGTTCGAATCCCACCGCTGCCAATTTTTACTTCTCGTTTTTGTGCCATTGCGGTGTGGTCTCGTGGGTAAGAACGCAGCTCCTGTGACCGCCGTGGCGCGTAGGTAGCGTGGCCGAGCGGTCTAAGGCGCTGGTTTCAGGCACCAGTCTCTTCGGAGGCGTGGGTTCGAATCCCACCGCTGCCAATGTTTTCTGTCTCGGAAGCCGTAGCACTGATTACCCGCGACGAAAACAGCGCGGCAAGCCGTGAGCGTCTCTTTCTTAAATTGTCGTAGCAGCACAGTGCGTGGTGCAACGACAGGATTCACAGGCGCAGTTTGGTGTCACGATTGCTGGCGTTCGTCTCCACGAAATGTGTCCAGAGCACGACGTTCTATAAAGTGGAAACGCTAATTTTTGCCGTTGTCGTCAAGTAGATTGTGTATAGCTTGCTGTGTTCGCAGGAGGAGCCCTGGCGTCGTTATCCGGTGTGGTCTAGTGGCTAGGATACCTGGCTCTCACCCAGGAGGCCCGGGTTCGATTCCCGGTACCGGAAATGCGCATTTTGTTGCTCCTCTTATGCGACTTGTCCCGACTTAGCTCGACTGACGCTCCGCTGACGCTTGCAGAAAACTACGTTAAGTACGATTCGTGGTGACAAGTGACGGCGAGAGCGATGCGACATGTATCCACCTCTTATCGAGGCACCTACCTGTGGTCAACAGAGCTGGAGGACTGCAAGACATTGCCACGGGGGTTGAATGCAGCTAACCACACTGCTTAGTGTCCTAACAGCGCAGACACGTTCGCTTGCCAGTATACATGTAATGGAGACCGCGTCTGACACAGCTGTGGGGAGACACAGTGGTGTGTGGGCTGAGCTTTGCTGTGCATCGCCACTTGCAGTCGCGAGAACTGCTCTCGGCGGTGCTTCCGTGGCCGTGATCGTCTAGTGGTTAGGACATTGCGTTGTGGCCGCAATAACCCAGGTTCGAATCCTGGTCACGGCAAATTTTAAAGTTTTGCCTTGCTGTCGCTGCAGTGACGATTGTGACTCAGTGTTTGAAATCACAGTGCCCTCTTCATTTTTCACTCATGTTCCGCAGGCTGCAGGTGGCACTACCAGTTCATTATCAACACGCAATGCCGCCGCACCAGAGCGCGGGCAGCTGCCTGTGTAGTTAATCTCTATTCGAAAAGGGCAGTTGTTTGAGGTGCAATGGATGAGCAGCCAGTTGCAGCAGAACAGGGAGCTGTGTCGCGCACTGTTTCCACAAAAGCGAAGAACACTGACGCAGGTAGCGTGGCCGAGCGGTCTAAGGCGCTGGTTTAAGGCACCAGTCTCTTCGGAGGCGTGGGTTCGAATCCCACCGCTGCCAATTTTTACTTCTCGTTTTTGTGCCATTGCGGTGTGGTCTCGTGGGTAAGAACGCAGCTCCTGTGACCGCCGTGGCGCGTAGGTAGCGTGGCCGAGCGGTCTAAGGCGCTGGTTTCAGGCACCAGTCTCTTCGGAGGCGTGGGTTCGAATCCCACCGCTGCCAATGTTTTCTGTCTCGGAAGCCGTAGCACTGATTACCCGCGACGAAAACAGCGCGGCAAGCCGTGAGCGTCTCTTTCTTAAATTGTCGTAGCAGCACAGTGCGTGGTGCAACGACAGGATTCACAGGCGCAGTTTGGTGTCACGATTGCTGGCGTTCGTCTCCACGAAATGTGTCCAGAGCACGACGTTCTATAAAGTGGAAACGCTAATTTTTGCCGTTGTCGTCAAGTAGATTGTGTATAGCTTGCTGTGTTCGCAGGAGGAGCCCTGGCGTCGTTATCCGGTGTGGTCTAGTGGCTAGGATACCTGGCTCTCACCCAGGAGGCCCGGGTTCGATTCCCGGTACCGGAAATGCGCATTTTGTTGCTCCTCTTATGCGACTTGTCCTGACTTAGCTCGACTGACGCTCCGCTGACGCTTGCAGAAAACTACGTTAAGTACGATTCGTGGTGACAAGTGACGGCGAGAGCGATGCGACATGTATCCACCTCTTATCGAGGCACCTACCTGTGGTCAACAGAGCTGGAGGACTGCAAGACATTGCCACGGGGGTTGAATGCAGCTAACCACACTGCTTAGTGTCCTAACAGCGCAGACACGTTCGCTTGCCAGTATACATGTAATGGAGACCGCGTCTGACACAGCTGTGGGGAGACACAGTGGTGTGTGGGCTGAGCTTTGCTGTGCATCGCCACTTGCAGTCGCGAGAACTGCTCTCGGCGGTGCTTCCGTGGCCGTGATCGTCTAGTGGTTAGGACATTGCGTTGTGGCCGCAATAACCCAGGTTCGAATCCTGGTCACGGCAAATTTTAAAGTTTTGCCTTGCTGTCGCTGCAGTGACGATTGTGACTCAGTGTTTGAAATCACAGTGCCCTCTTCATTTTTCACTCATGTTCCGCAGGCTGCAGGTGGCACTACCAGTTCATTATCAACACGCAATGCCGCCGCACCAGAGCGCGGGCAGCTGCCTGTGTAGTTAATCTCTATTCGAAAAGGGCAGTTGTTTGAGGTGCAATGGATGAGCAGCCAGTTGCAGCAGAACAGGGAGCTGTGTCGCGCACTGTTTCCACAAAAGCGAAGAACACTGACGCAGGTAGCGTGGCCGAGCGGTCTAAGGCGCTGGTTTAAGGCACCAGTCTCTTCGGAGGCGTGGGTTCGAATCCCACCGCTGCCAATTTTTACTTCTCGTTTTTGTGCCATTGCGGTGTGGTCTCGTGGGTAAGAACGCAGCTCCTGTGACCGCCGTGGCGCGTAGGTAGCGTGGCCGAGCGGTCTAAGGCGCTGGTTTCAGGCACCAGTCTCTTCGGAGGCGTGGGTTCGAATCCCACCGCTGCCAATGTTTTCTGTCTCGGAAGCCGTAGCACTGATTACCCGCGACGAAAACAGCGCGGCAAGCCGTGAGCGTCTCTTTCTTAAATTGTCGTAGCAGCACAGTGCGTGGTGCAACGACAGGATTCACAGGCGCAGTTTGGTGTCACGATTGCTGGCGTTCGTCTCCACGAAATGTGTCCAGAGCACGACGTTCTATAAAGTGGAAACGCTAATTTTTGCCGTTGTCGTCAAGTAGATTGTGTATAGCTTGCTGTGTTCGCAGGAGGAGCCCTGGCGTCGTTATCCGGTGTGGTCTAGTGGCTAGGATACCTGGCTCTCACCCAGGAGGCCCGGGTTCGATTCCCGGTACCGGAAATGCGCATTTTGTTGCTCCTCTTATGCGACTTGTCCTGACTTAGCTCGACTGACGCTCCGCTGACGCTTGCAGAAAACTACGTTAAGTACGATTCGTGGTGACAAGTGACGGCGAGAGCGATGCGACATGTATCCACCTCTTATCGAGGCACCTACCTGTGGTCAACAGAGCTGGAGGACTGCAAGACATTGCCACGGGGGTTGAATGCAGCTAACCACACTGCTTAGTGTCCTAACAGCGCAGACACGTTCGCTTGCCAGTATACATGTAATGGAGACCGCGTCTGACACAGCTGTGGGGAGACACAGTGGTGTGTGGGCTGAGCTTTGCTGTGCATCGCCACTTGCAGTCGCGAGAACTGCTCTCGGCGGTGCTTCCGTGGCCGTGATCGTCTAGTGGTTAGGACATTGCGTTGTGGCCGCAATAACCCAGGTTCGAATCCTGGTCACGGCAAATTTTAAAGTTTTGCCTTGCTGTCGCTGCAGTGACGATTGTGACTCAGTGTTTGAAATCACAGTGCCCTCTTCATTTTTCACTCATGTTCCGCAGGCTGCAGGTGGCACTACCAGTTCATTATCAACACGCAATGCCGCCGCACCAGAGCGCGGGCAGCTGCCTGTGTAGTTAATCTCTATTCGAAAAGGGCAGTTGTTTGAGGTGCAATGGATGAGCAGCCAGTTGCAGCAGAACAGGGAGCTGTGTCGCGCACTGTTTCCACAAAAGCGAAGAACACTGACGCAGGTAGCGTGGCCGAGCGGTCTAAGGCGCTGGTTTAAGGCACCAGTCTCTTCGGAGGCGTGGGTTCGAATCCCACCGCTGCCAATTTTTACTTCTCGTTTTTGTGCCATTGCGGTGTGGTCTCGTGGGTAAGAACGCAGCTCCTGTGACCGCCGTGGCGCGTAGGTAGCGTGGCCGAGCGGTCTAAGGCGCTGGTTTCAGGCACCAGTCTCTTCGGAGGCGTGGGTTCGAATCCCACCGCTGCCAATGTTTTCTGTCTCGGAAGCCGTAGCACTGATTACCCGCGACGAAAACAGCGCGGCAAGCCGTGAGCGTCTCTTTCTTAAATTGTCGTAGCAGCACAGTGCGTGGTGCAACGACAGGATTCACAGGCGCAGTTTGGTGTCACGATTGCTGGCGTTCGTCTCCACGAAATGTGTCCAGAGCACGACGTTCTATAAGGTGGAAACGCTAATTTTTGCCGTTGTCGTCAAGTAGATTGTGTATAGCTTGCTGTGTTCGCAGGAGGAGCCCTGGCGTCGTTATCCGGTGTGGTCTAGTGGCTAGGATACCTGGCTCTCACCCAGGAGGCCCGGGTTCGATTCCCGGTACCGGAAATGCGCATTTTGTTGCTCCTCTTATGCGACTTGTCCCGACTTAGCTCGACTGACGCTCCGCTGACGCTTGCAGAAAACTACGTTAAGTACGATTCGTGGTGACAAGTGACGGCGAGAGCGATGCGACATGTATCCACCTCTTATCGAGGCACCTACCTGTGGTCAACAGAGCTGGAGGACTGCAAGACATTGCCACGGGGGTTGAATGCAGCTAACCACACTGCTTAGTGTCCTAACAGCGCAGACACGTTCGCTTGCCAGTATACATGTAATGGAGACCGCGTCTGACACAGCTGTGGGGAGACACAGTGGTGTGTGGGCTGAGCTTTGCTGTGCATCGCCACTTGCAGTCGCGAGAACTGCTCTCGGCGGTGCTTCCGTGGCCGTGATCGTCTAGTGGTTAGGACATTGCGTTGTGGCCGCAATAACCCAGGTTCGAATCCTGGTCACGGCAAATTTTAAAGTTTTGCCTTGCTGTCGCTGCAGTGACGATTGTGACTCAGTGTTTGAAATCACAGTGCCCTCTTCATTTTTCACTCATGTTCCGCAGGCTGCAGGTGGCACTACCAGTTCATTATCAACACGCAATGCCGCCGCACCAGAGCGCGGGCAGCTGCCTGTGTAGTTAATCTCTATTCGAAAAGGGCAGTTGTTTGAGGTGCAATGGATGAGCAGCCAGTTGCAGCAGAACAGGGAGCTGTGTCGCGCACTGTTTCCACAAAAGCGAAGAACACTGACGCAGGTAGCGTGGCCGAGCGGTCTAAGGCGCTGGTTTAAGGCACCAGTCTCTTCGGAGGCGTGGGTTCGAATCCCACCGCTGCCAATTTTTACTTCTCGTTTTTGTGCCATTGCGGTGTGGTCTCGTGGGTAAGAACGCAGCTCCTGTGACCGCCGTGGCGCGTAGGTAGCGTGGCCGAGCGGTCTAAGGCGCTGGTTTCAGGCACCAGTCTCTTCGGAGGCGTGGGTTCGAATCCCACCGCTGCCAATGTTTTCTGTCTCGGAAGCCGTAGCACTGATTACCCGCGACGAAAACAGCGCGGCAAGCCGTGAGCGTCTCTTTCTTAAATTGTCGTAGCAGCACAGTGCGTGGTGCAACGACAGGATTCACAGGCGCAGTTTGGTGTCACGATTGCTGGCGTTCGTCTCCACGAAATGTGTCCAGAGCACGACGTTCTATAAGGTGGAAACGCTAATTTTTGCCGTTGTCGTCAAGTAGATTGTGTATAGCTTGCTGTGTTCGCAGGAGGAGCCCTGGCGTCGTTATCCGGTGTGGTCTAGTGGCTAGGATACCTGGCTCTCACCCAGGAGGCCCGGGTTCGATTCCCGGTACCGGAAATGCGCATTTTGTTGCTCCTCTTATGCGACTTGTCCCGACTTAGCTCGACTGACGCTCCGCTGACGCTTGCAGAAAACTACGTTAAGTACGATTCGTGGTGACAAGTGACGGCGAGAGCGATGCGACATGTATCCACCTCTTATCGAGGCACCTACCTGTGGTCAACAGAGCTGGAGGACTGCAAGACATTGCCACGGGGGTTGAATGCAGCTAACCACACTGCTTAGTGTCCTAACAGCGCAGACACGTTCGCTTGCCAGTATACATGTAATGGAGACCGCGTCTGACACAGCTGTGGGGAGACACAGTGGTGTGTGGGCTGAGCTTTGCTGTGCATCGCCACTTGCAGTCGCGAGAACTGCTCTCGGCGGTGCTTCCGTGGCCGTGATCGTCTAGTGGTTAGGACATTGCGTTGTGGCCGCAATAACCCAGGTTCGAATCCTGGTCACGGCAAATTTTAAAGTTTTGCCTTGCTGTCGCTGCAGTGACGATTGTGACTCAGTGTTTGAAATCACAGTGCCCTCTTCATTTTTCACTCATGTTCCGCAGGCTGCAGGTGGCACTACCAGTTCATTATCAACACGCAATGCCGCCGCACCAGAGCGCGGGCAGCTGCCTGTGTAGTTAATCTCTATTCGAAAAGGGCAGTTGTTTGAGGTGCAATGGATGAGCAGCCAGTTGCAGCAGAACAGGGAGCTGTGTCGCGCACTGTTTCCACAAAAGCGAAGAACACTGACGCAGGTAGCGTGGCCGAGCGGTCTAAGGCGCTGGTTTAAGGCACCAGTCTCTTCGGAGGCGTGGGTTCGAATCCCACCGCTGCCAATTTTTACTTCTCGTTTTTGTGCCATTGCGGTGTGGTCTCGTGGGTAAGAACGCAGCTCCTGTGACCGCCGTGGCGCGTAGGTAGCGTGGCCGAGCGGTCTAAGGCGCTGGTTTCAGGCACCAGTCTCTTCGGAGGCGTGGGTTCGAATCCCACCGCTGCCAATGTTTTCTGTCTCGGAAGCCGTAGCACTGATTACCCGCGACGAAAACAGCGCGGCAAGCCGTGAGCGTCTCTTTCTTAAATTGTCGTAGCAGCACAGTGCGTGGTGCAACGACAGGATTCACAGGCGCAGTTTGGTGTCACGATTGCTGGCGTTCGTCTCCACGAAATGTGTCCAGAGCACGACGTTCTATAAGGTGGAAACGCTAATTTTTGCCGTTGTCGTCAAGTAGATTGTGTATAGCTTGCTGTGTTCGCAGGAGGAGCCCTGGCGTCGTTATCCGGTGTGGTCTAGTGGCTAGGATACCTGGCTCTCACCCAGGAGGCCCGGGTTCGATTCCCGGTACCGGAAATGCGCATTTTGTTGCTCCTCTTATGCGACTTGTCCCGACTTAGCTCGACTGACGCTCCGCTGACGCTTGCAGAAAACTACGTTAAGTACGATTCGTGGTGACAAGTGACGGCGAGAGCGATGCGACATGTATCCACCTCTTATCGAGGCACCTACCTGTGGTCAACAGAGCTGGAGGACTGCAAGACATTGCCACGGGGGTTGAATGCAGCTAACCACACTGCTTAGTGTCCTAATAGCGCAGACACGTTCGCTTGCCAGTATACATGTAATGGAGACCGCGTCTGACACAGCTGTGGGGAGACACAGTGGTGTGTGGGCTGAGCTTTGCTGTGCATCGCCACTTGCAGTCGCGAGAACTGCTCTCGGCGGTGCTTCCGTGGCCGTGATCGTCTAGTGGTTAGGACATTGCGTTGTGGCCGCAATAACCCAGGTTCGAATCCTGGTCACGGCAAATTTTAAAGTTTTGCCTTGCTGTCGCTGCAGTGACGATTGTGACTCAGTGTTTGAAATCACAGTGCCCTCTTCATTTTTCACTCATGTTCCGCAGGCTGCAGGTGGCACTACCAGTTCATTATCAACACGCAATGCCGCCGCACCAGAGCGCGGGCAGCTGCCTGTGTAGTTAATCTCTATTCGAAAAGGGCAGTTGTTTGAGGTGCAATGGATGAGCAGCCAGTTGCAGCAGAACAGGGAGCTGTGTCGCGCACTGTTTCCACAAAAGCGAAGAACACTGACGCAGGTAGCGTGGCCGAGCGGTCTAAGGCGCTGGTTTAAGGCACCAGTCTCTTCGGAGGCGTGGGTTCGAATCCCACCGCTGCCAATTTTTACTTCTCGTTTTTGTGCCATTGCGGTGTGGTCTCGTGGGTAAGAACGCAGCTCCTGTGACCGCCGTGGCGCGTAGGTAGCGTGGCCGAGCGGTCTAAGGCGCTGGTTTCAGGCACCAGTCTCTTCGGAGGCGTGGGTTCGAATCCCACCGCTGCCAATGTTTTCTGTCTCGGAAGCCGTAGCACTGATTACCCGCGACGAAAACAGCGCGGCAAGCCGTGAGCGTCTCTTTCTTAAATTGTCGTAGCAGCACAGTGCGTGGTGCAACGACAGGATTCACAGGCGCAGTTTGGTGTCACGATTGCTGGCGTTCGTCTCCACGAAATGTGTCCAGAGCACGACGTTCTATAAGGTGGAAACGCTAATTTTTGCCGTTGTCGTCAAGTAGATTGTGTATAGCTTGCTGTGTTCGCAGGAGGAGCCCTGGCGTCGTTATCCGGTGTGGTCTAGTGGCTAGGATACCTGGCTCTCACCCAGGAGGCCCGGGTTCGATTCCCGGTACCGGAAATGCGCATTTTGTTGCTCCTCTTATGCGACTTGTCCCGACTTAGCTCGACTGACGCTCCGCTGACGCTTGCAGAAAACTACGTTAAGTACGATTCGTGGTGACAAGTGACGGCGAGAGCGATGCGACATGTATCCACCTCTTATCGAGGCACCTACCTGTGGTCAACAGAGCTGGAGGACTGCAAGACATTGCCACGGGGGTTGAATGCAGCTAACCACACTGCTTAGTGTCCTAACAGCGCAGACACGTTCGCTTGCCAGTATACATGTAATGGAGACCGCGTCTGACACAGCTGTGGGGAGACACAGTGGTGTGTGGGCTGAGCTTTGCTGTGCATCGCCACTTGCAGTCGCGAGAACTGCTCTCGGCGGTGCTTCCGTGGCCGTGATCGTCTAGTGGTTAGGACATTGCGTTGTGGCCGCAATAACCCAGGTTCGAATCCTGGTCACGGCAAATTTTAAAGTTTTGCCTTGCTGTCGCTGCAGTGACGATTGTGACTCAGTGTTTGAAATCACAGTGCCCTCTTCATTTTTCACTCATGTTCCGCAGGCTGCAGGTGGCACTACCAGTTCATTATCAACACGCAATGCCGCCGCACCAGAGCGCGGGCAGCTGCCTGTGTAGTTAATCTCTATTCGAAAAGGGCAGTTGTTTGAGGTGCAATGGATGAGCAGCCAGTTGCAGCAGAACAGGGAGCTGTGTCGCGCACTGTTTCCACAAAAGCGAAGAACACTGACGCAGGTAGCGTGGCCGAGCGGTCTAAGGCGCTGGTTTAAGGCACCAGTCTCTTCGGAGGCGTGGGTTCGAATCCCACCGCTGCCAATTTTTACTTCTCGTTTTTGTGCCATTGCGGTGTGGTCTCGTGGGTAAGAACGCAGCTCCTGTGACCGCCGTGGCGCGTAGGTAGCGTGGCCGAGCGGTCTAAGGCGCTGGTTTCAGGCACCAGTCTCTTCGGAGGCGTGGGTTCGAATCCCACCGCTGCCAATGTTTTCTGTCTCGGAAGCCGTAGCACTGATTACCCGCGACGAAAACAGCGCGGCAAGCCGTGAGCGTCTCTTTCTTAAATTGTCGTAGCAGCACAGTGCGTGGTGCAACGACAGGATTCACAGGCGCAGTTTGGTGTCACGATTGCTGGCGTTCGTCTCCACGAAATGTGTCCAGAGCACGACGTTCTATAAGGTGGAAACGCTAATTTTTGCCGTTGTCGTCAAGTAGATTGTGTATAGCTTGCTGTGTTCGCAGGAGGAGCCCTGGCGTCGTTATCCGGTGTGGTCTAGTGGCTAGGATACCTGGCTCTCACCCAGGAGGCCCGGGTTCGATTCCCGGTACCGGAAATGCGCATTTTGTTGCTCCTCTTATGCGACTTGTCCCGACTTAGCTCGACTGACGCTCCGCTGACGCTTGCAGAAAACTACGTTAAGTACGATTCGTGGTGACAAGTGACGGCGAGAGCGATGCGACATGTATCCACCTCTTATCGAGGCACCTACCTGTGGTCAACAGAGCTGGAGGACTGCAAGACATTGCCACGGGGGTTGAATGCAGCTAACCACACTGCTTAGTGTCCTAACAGCGCAGACACGTTCGCTTGCCAGTATACATGTAATGGAGACCGCGTCTGACACAGCTGTGGGGAGACACAGTGGTGTGTGGGCTGAGCTTTGCTGTGCATCGCCACTTGCAGTCGCGAGAACTGCTCTCGGCGGTGCTTCCGTGGCCGTGATCGTCTAGTGGTTAGGACATTGCGTTGTGGCCGCAATAACCCAGGTTCGAATCCTGGTCACGGCAAATTTTAAAGTTTTGCCTTGCTGTCGCTGCAGTGACGATTGTGACTCAGTGTTTGAAATCACAGTGCCCTCTTCATTTTTCACTCATGTTCCGCAGGCTGCAGGTGGCACTACCAGTTCATTATCAACACGCAATGCCGCCGCACCAGAGCGCGGGCAGCTGCCTGTGTAGTTAATCTCTATTCGAAAAGGGCAGTTGTTTGAGGTGCAATGGATGAGCAGCCAGTTGCAGCAGAACAGGGAGCTGTGTCGCGCACTGTTTCCACAAAAGCGAAGAACACTGACGCAGGTAGCGTGGCCGAGCGGTCTAAGGCGCTGGTTTAAGGCACCAGTCTCTTCGGAGGCGTGGGTTCGAATCCCACCGCTGCCAATTTTTACTTCTCGTTTTTGTGCCATTGCGGTGTGGTCTCGTGGGTAAGAACGCAGCTCCTGTGACCGCCGTGGCGCGTAGGTAGCGTGGCCGAGCGGTCTAAGGCGCTGGTTTCAGGCACCAGTCTCTTCGGAGGCGTGGGTTCGAATCCCACCGCTGCCAATGTTTTCTGTCTCGGAAGCCGTAGCACTGATTACCCGCGACGAAAACAGCGCGGCAAGCCGTGAGCGTCTCTTTCTTAAATTGTCGTAGCAGCACAGTGCGTGGTGCAACGACAGGATTCACAGGCGCAGTTTGGTGTCACGATTGCTGGCGTTCGTCTCCACGAAATGTGTCCAGAGCACGACGTTCTATAAGGTGGAAACGCTAATTTTTGCCGTTGTCGTCAAGTAGATTGTGTATAGCTTGCTGTGTTCGCAGGAGGAGCCCTGGCGTCGTTATCCGGTGTGGTCTAGTGGCTAGGATACCTGGCTCTCACCCAGGAGGCCCGGGTTCGATTCCCGGTACCGGAAATGCGCATTTTGTTGCTCCTCTTATGCGACTTGTCCCGACTTAGCTCGACTGACGCTCCGCTGACGCTTGCAGAAAACTACGTTAAGTACGATTCGTGGTGACAAGTGACGGCGAGAGCGATGCGACATGTATCCACCTCTTATCGAGGCACCTACCTGTGGTCAACAGAGCTGGAGGACTGCAAGACATTGCCACGGGGGTTGAATGCAGCTAACCACACTGCTTAGTGTCCTAACAGCGCAGACACGTTCGCTTGCCAGTATACATGTAATGGAGACCGCGTCTGACACAGCTGTGGGGAGACACAGTGGTGTGTGGGCTGAGCTTTGCTGTGCATCGCCACTTGCAGTCGCGAGAACTGCTCTCGGCGGTGCTTCCGTGGCCGTGATCGTCTAGTGGTTAGGACATTGCGTTGTGGCCGCAATAACCCAGGTTCGAATCCTGGTCACGGCAAATTTTAAAGTTTTGCCTTGCTGTCGCTGCAGTGACGATTGTGACTCAGTGTTTGAAATCACAGTGCCCTCTTCATTTTTCACTCATGTTCCGCAGGCTGCAGGTGGCACTACCAGTTCATTATCAACACGCAATGCCGCCGCACCAGAGCGCGGGCAGCTGCCTGTGTAGTTAATCTCTATTCGAAAAGGGCAGTTGTTTGAGGTGCAATGGATGAGCAGCCAGTTGCAGCAGAACAGGGAGCTGTGTCGCGCACTGTTTCCACAAAAGCGAAGAACACTGACGCAGGTAGCGTGGCCGAGCGGTCTAAGGCGCTGGTTTAAGGCACCAGTCTCTTCGGAGGCGTGGGTTCGAATCCCACCGCTGCCAATTTTTACTTCTCGTTTTTGTGCCATTGCGGTGTGGTCTCGTGGGTAAGAACGCAGCTCCTGTGACCGCCGTGGCGCGTAGGTAGCGTGGCCGAGCGGTCTAAGGCGCTGGTTTCAGGCACCAGTCTCTTCGGAGGCGTGGGTTCGAATCCCACCGCTGCCAATGTTTTCTGTCTCGGAAGCCGTAGCACTGATTACCCGCGACGAAAACAGCGCGGCAAGCCGTGAGCGTCTCTTTCTTAAATTGTCGTAGCAGCACAGTGCGTGGTGCAACGACAGGATTCACAGGCGCAGTTTGGTGTCACGATTGCTGGCGTTCGTCTCCACGAAATGTGTCCAGAGCACGACGTTCTATAAGGTGGAAACGCTAATTTTTGCCGTTGTCGTCAAGTAGATTGTGTATAGCTTGCTGTGTTCGCAGGAGGAGCCCTGGCGTCGTTATCCGGTGTGGTCTAGTGGCTAGGATACCTGGCTCTCACCCAGGAGGCCCGGGTTCGATTCCCGGTACCGGAAATGCGCATTTTGTTGCTCCTCTTATGCGACTTGTCCCGACTTAGCTCGACTGACGCTCCGCTGACGCTTGCAGAAAACTACGTTAAGTACGATTCGTGGTGACAAGTGACGGCGAGAGCGATGCGACATGTATCCACCTCTTATCGAGGCACCTACCTGTGGTCAACAGAGCTGGAGGACTGCAAGACATTGCCACGGGGGTTGAATGCAGCTAACCACACTGCTTAGTGTCCTAACAGCGCAGACACGTTCGCTTGCCAGTATACATGTAATGGAGACCGCGTCTGACACAGCTGTGGGGAGACACAGTGGTGTGTGGGCTGAGCTTTGCTGTGCATCGCCACTTGCAGTCGCGAGAACTGCTCTCGGCGGTGCTTCCGTGGCCGTGATCGTCTAGTGGTTAGGACATTGCGTTGTGGCCGCAATAACCCAGGTTCGAATCCTGGTCACGGCAAATTTTAAAGTTTTGCCTTGCTGTCGCTGCAGTGACGATTGTGACTCAGTGTTTGAAATCACAGTGCCCTCTTCATTTTTCACTCATGTTCCGCAGGCTGCAGGTGGCACTACCAGTTCATTATCAACACGCAATGCCGCCGCACCAGAGCGCGGGCAGCTGCCTGTGTAGTTAATCTCTATTCGAAAAGGGCAGTTGTTTGAGGTGCAATGGATGAGCAGCCAGTTGCAGCAGAACAGGGAGCTGTGTCGCGCACTGTTTCCACAAAAGCGAAGAACACTGACGCAGGTAGCGTGGCCGAGCGGTCTAAGGCGCTGGTTTAAGGCACCAGTCTCTTCGGAGGCGTGGGTTCGAATCCCACCGCTGCCAATTTTTACTTCTCGTTTTTGTGCCATTGCGGTGTGGTCTCGTGGGTAAGAACGCAGCTCCTGTGACCGCCGTGGCGCGTAGGTAGCGTGGCCGAGCGGTCTAAGGCGCTGGTTTCAGGCACCAGTCTCTTCGGAGGCGTGGGTTCGAATCCCACCGCTGCCAATGTTTTCTGTCTCGGAAGCCGTAGCACTGATTACCCGCGACGAAAACAGCGCGGCAAGCCGTGAGCGTCTCTTTCTTAAATTGTCGTAGCAGCACAGTGCGTGGTGCAACGACAGGATTCACAGGCGCAGTTTGGTGTCACGATTGCTGGCGTTCGTCTCCACGAAATGTGTCCAGAGCACGACGTTCTATAAGGTGGAAACGCTAATTTTTGCCGTTGTCGTCAAGTAGATTGTGTATAGCTTGCTGTGTTCGCAGGAGGAGCCCTGGCGTCGTTATCCGGTGTGGTCTAGTGGCTAGGATACCTGGCTCTCACCCAGGAGGCCCGGGTTCGATTCCCGGTACCGGAAATGCGCATTTTGTTGCTCCTCTTATGCGACTTGTCCCGACTTAGCTCGACTGACGCTCCGCTGACGCTTGCAGAAAACTACGTTAAGTACGATTCGTGGTGACAAGTGACGGCGAGAGCGATGCGACATGTATCCACCTCTTATCGAGGCACCTACCTGTGGTCAACAGAGCTGGAGGACTGCAAGACATTGCCACGGGGGTTGAATGCAGCTAACCACACTGCTTAGTGTCCTAACAGCGCAGACACGTTCGCTTGCCAGTATACATGTAATGGAGACCGCGTCTGACACAGCTGTGGGGAGACACAGTGGTGTGTGGGCTGAGCTTTGCTGTGCATCGCCACTTGCAGTCGCGAGAACTGCTCTCGGCGGTGCTTCCGTGGCCGTGATCGTCTAGTGGTTAGGACATTGCGTTGTGGCCGCAATAACCCAGGTTCGAATCCTGGTCACGGCAAATTTTAAAGTTTTGCCTTGCTGTCGCTGCAGTGACGATTGTGACTCAGTGTTTGAAATCACAGTGCCCTCTTCATTTTTCACTCATGTTCCGCAGGCTGCAGGTGGCACTACCAGTTCATTATCAACACGCAATGCCGCCGCACCAGAGCGCGGGCAGCTGCCTGTGTAGTTAATCTCTATTCGAAAAGGGCAGTTGTTTGAGGTGCAATGGATGAGCAGCCAGTTGCAGCAGAACAGGGAGCTGTGTCGCGCACTGTTTCCACAAAAGCGAAGAACACTGACGCAGGTAGCGTGGCCGAGCGGTCTAAGGCGCTGGTTTAAGGCACCAGTCTCTTCGGAGGCGTGGGTTCGAATCCCACCGCTGCCAATTTTTACTTCTCGTTTTTGTGCCATTGCGGTGTGGTCTCGTGGGTAAGAACGCAGCTCCTGTGACCGCCGTGGCGCGTAGGTAGCGTGGCCGAGCGGTCTAAGGCGCTGGTTTCAGGCACCAGTCTCTTCGGAGGCGTGGGTTCGAATCCCACCGCTGCCAATGTTTTCTGTCTCGGAAGCCGTAGCACTGATTACCCGCGACGAAAACAGCGCGGCAAGCCGTGAGCGTCTCTTTCTTAAATTGTCGTAGCAGCACAGTGCGTGGTGCAACGACAGGATTCACAGGCGCAGTTTGGTGTCACGATTGCTGGCGTTCGTCTCCACGAAATGTGTCCAGAGCACGACGTTCTATAAGGTGGAAACGCTAATTTTTGCCGTTGTCGTCAAGTAGATTGTGTATAGCTTGCTGTGTTCGCAGGAGGAGCCCTGGCGTCGTTATCCGGTGTGGTCTAGTGGCTAGGAAACCTGGCTCTCACCCAGGAGGCCCGGGTTCGATTCCCGGTACCGGAAATGCGCATTTTGTTGCTCCTCTTATGCGACTTGTCCCGACTTAGCTCGACTGACGCTCCGCTGACGCTTGCAGAAAACTACGTTAAGTACGATTCGTGGTGACAAGTGACGGCGAGAGCGATGCGACATGTATCCACCTCTTATCGAGGCACCTACCTGTGGTCAACAGAGCTGGAGGACTGCAAGACATTGCCACGGGGGTTGAATGCAGCTAACCACACTGCTTAGTGTCCTAACAGCGCAGACACGTTCGCTTGCCAGTATACATGTAATGGAGACCGCGTCTGACACAGCTGTGGGGAGACACAGTGGTGTGTGGGCTGAGCTTTGCTGTGCATCGCCACTTGCAGTCGCGAGAACTGCTCTCGGCGGTGCTTCCGTGGCCGTGATCGTCTAGTGGTTAGGACATTGCGTTGTGGCCGCAATAACCCAGGTTCGAATCCTGGTCACGGCAAATTTTAAAGTTTTGCCTTGCTGTCGCTGCAGTGACGATTGTGACTCAGTGTTTGAAATCACAGTGCCCTCTTCATTTTTCACTCATGTTCCGCAGGCTGCAGGTGGCACTACCAGTTCATTATCAACACGCAATGCCGCCGCACCAGAGCGCGGGCAGCTGCCTGTGTAGTTAATCTCTATTCGAAAAGGGCAGTTGTTTGAGGTGCAATGGATGAGCAGCCAGTTGCAGCAGAACAGGGAGCTGTGTCGCGCACTGTTTCCACAAAAGCGAAGAACACTGACGCAGGTAGCGTGGCCGAGCGGTCTAAGGCGCTGGTTTAAGGCACCAGTCTCTTCGGAGGCGTGGGTTCGAATCCCACCGCTGCCAATTTTTACTTCTCGTTTTTGTGCCATTGCGGTGTGGTCTCGTGGGTAAGAACGCAGCTCCTGTGACCGCCGTGGCGCGTAGGTAGCGTGGCCGAGCGGTCTAAGGCGCTGGTTTCAGGCACCAGTCTCTTCGGAGGCGTGGGTTCGAATCCCACCGCTGCCAATGTTTTCTGTCTCGGAAGCCGTAGCACTGATTACCCGCGACGAAAACAGCGCGGCAAGCCGTGAGCGTCTCTTTCTTAAATTGTCGTAGCAGCACAGTGCGTGGTGCAACGACAGGATTCACAGGCGCAGTTTGGTGTCACGATTGCTGGCGTTCGTCTCCACGAAATGTGTCCAGAGCACGACGTTCTATAAGGTGGAAACGCTAATTTTTGCCGTTGTCGTCAAGTAGATTGTGTATAGCTTGCTGTGTTCGCAGGAGGAGCCCTGGCGTCGTTATCCGGTGTGGTCTAGTGGCTAGGATACCTGGCTCTCACCCAGGAGGCCCGGGTTCGATTCCCGGTACCGGAAATGCGCATTTTGTTGCTCCTCTTATGCGACTTGTCCCGACTTAGCTCGACTGACGCTCCGCTGACGCTTGCAGAAAACTACGTTAAGTACGATTCGTGGTGACAAGTGACGGCGAGAGCGATGCGACATGTATCCACCTCTTATCGAGGCACCTACCTGTGGTCAACAGAGCTGGAGGACTGCAAGACATTGCCACGGGGGTTGAATGCAGCTAACCACACTGCTTAGTGTCCTAACAGCGCAGACACGTTCGCTTGCCAGTATACATGTAATGGAGACCGCGTCTGACACAGCTGTGGGGAGACACAGTGGTGTGTGGGCTGAGCTTTGCTGTGCATCGCCACTTGCAGTCGCGAGAACTGCTCTCGGCGGTGCTTCCGTGGCCGTGATCGTCTAGTGGTTAGGACATTGCGTTGTGGCCGCAATAACCCAGGTTCGAATCCTGGTCACGGCAAATTTTAAAGTTTTGCCTTGCTGTCGCTGCAGTGACGATTGTGACTCAGTGTTTGAAATCACAGTGCCCTCTTCATTTTTCACTCATGTTCCGCAGGCTGCAGGTGGCACTACCAGTTCATTATCAACACGCAATGCCGCCGCACCAGAGCGCGGGCAGCTGCCTGTGTAGTTAATCTCTATTCGAAAAGGGCAGTTGTTTGAGGTGCAATGGATGAGCAGCCAGTTGCAGCAGAACAGGGAGCTGTGTCGCGCACTGTTTCCACAAAAGCGAAGAACACTGACGCAGGTAGCGTGGCCGAGCGGTCTAAGGCGCTGGTTTAAGGCACCAGTCTCTTCGGAGGCGTGGGTTCGAATCCCACCGCTGCCAATTTTTACTTCTCGTTTTTGTGCCATTGCGGTGTGGTCTCGTGGGTAAGAACGCAGCTCCTGTGACCGCCGTGGCGCGTAGGTAGCGTGGCCGAGCGGTCTAAGGCGCTGGTTTCAGGCACCAGTCTCTTCGGAGGCGTGGGTTCGAATCCCACCGCTGCCAATGTTTTCTGTCTCGGAAGCCGTAGCACTGATTACCCGCGACGAAAACAGCGCGGCAAGCCGTGAGCGTCTCTTTCTTAAATTGTCGTAGCAGCACAGTGCGTGGTGCAACGACAGGATTCACAGGCGCAGTTTGGTGTCACGATTGCTGGCGTTCGTCTCCACGAAATGTGTCCAGAGCACGACGTTCTATAAGGTGGAAACGCTAATTTTTGCCGTTGTCGTCAAGTAGATTGTGTATAGCTTGCTGTGTTCGCAGGAGGAGCCCTGGCGTCGTTATCCGGTGTGGTCTAGTGGCTAGGATACCTGGCTCTCACCCAGGAGGCCCGGGTTCGATTCCCGGTACCGGAAATGCGCATTTTGTTGCTCCTCTTATGCGACTTGTCCCGACTTAGCTCGACTGACGCTCCGCTGACGCTTGCAGAAAACTACGTTAAGTACGATTCGTGGTGACAAGTGACGGCGAGAGCGATGCGACATGTATCCACCTCTTATCGAGGCACCTACCTGTGGTCAACAGAGCTGGAGGACTGCAAGACATTGCCACGGGGGTTGAATGCAGCTAACCACACTGCTTAGTGTCCTAACAGCGCAGACACGTTCGCTTGCCAGTATACATGTAATGGAGACCGCGTCTGACACAGCTGTGGGGAGACACAGTGGTGTGTGGGCTGAGCTTTGCTGTGCATCGCCACTTGCAGTCGCGAGAACTGCTCTCGGCGGTGCTTCCGTGGCCGTGATCGTCTAGTGGTTAGGACATTGCGTTGTGGCCGCAATAACCCAGGTTCGAATCCTGGTCACGGCAAATTTTAAAGTTTTGCCTTGCTGTCGCTGCAGTGACGATTGTGACTCAGTGTTTGAAATCACAGTGCCCTCTTCATTTTTCACTCATGTTCCGCAGGCTGCAGGTGGCACTACCAGTTCATTATCAACACGCAATGCCGCCGCACCAGAGCGCGGGCAGCTGCCTGTGTAGTTAATCTCTATTCGAAAAGGGCAGTTGTTTGAGGTGCAATGGATGAGCAGCCAGTTGCAGCAGAACAGGGAGCTGTGTCGCGCACTGTTTCCACAAAAGCGAAGAACACTGACGCAGGTAGCGTGGCCGAGCGGTCTAAGGCGCTGGTTTAAGGCACCAGTCTCTTCGGAGTCGTGGGCCCGAACACATCGCGCGCTCGCTCCGGCGTGTCGGGCGGTGTTTACGTGTGCTTCGCGGTCGGCGGCGGTTCATCGCGGTGACTGTTTCTTCGCTGCACTAGTCAGCTGAACTGTAAGTTAACATGGATTCCGAAGACCGAGAAAATAATATCCAATGCGAGTTTGATAGAAACGTAACCCGACCGTCTGCTTTTGAAATTCATTCGTGGATGAAAAATGACTTGAAAATTCCTGAAAGTGATGTGTTAGGCTTGCAATTAGACGCGTTCCTGAACTCTTTGTTTGTAAAATTGAAATGTCCGGAATTGTGCGATGCCCTTGTCAGTGAAAACGGTGGCGTACGTAAATTCAAACACTCTGATGGGACAATTAGCAATGTGACTCTGTCGAATGCTGGATTTGGTATTCGAAATGTTCGGGTATTCAATCTGCCGTTTGAGACTAGGAATGAGACAATAGCTCGTAGCCTTATGCCTTATGGCACAGTTTTGTCGATTACGAAGGAAAAGTGGTCGTCCGCTTACATATATCAGGTTGAGAACGGTATCCGTAGTGTCAAGATGATTGTGAGGAAGCACGTTCCCTCGTTTTTGGTTATGGCCGGCCACCGGGCTTTTATTTCGTATAGTGGTCAGCCGCAAACGTGTTCCTATTGCAATGCCACCGACCATTTTCGGCAAAATTGTCCTCGGCGTAGGCGCCCTGTGCAGTTACCGCCCCGTGGGCAAGATGACGACGCGTCGTACGCGGCCGTGTTGTTAGGTGTTCCCCGTTCACCGGCACGTTCCGCAGAAACGGCAACGCCTTTAGTTGATGCGGTCGCGATGGATGTCGATGCCACTGCAACCGGACTTGATTCTGTTCAAAACATGTCCGTTTCTTCTCAGTCAGTTCCCGTAGCTACTGTATTGCTTCCGCCTCCGGCTGGGCCAGTAGTTCCGGAGCGGACCGGATCAGAACCCGTTCAGGTGGTTACCCCCCCTGTTGCTGTTGTGGATTCGTCACCATCTACTTCCGTGCTTCAGGGTGTTCCGGACGCGGCTCCTGCCTCACAGGAACCAAAGCCAAGGCGTGAAAGTGTTTCGGAGAGGCGTGGCAATACTGACCGCTTCCGCAGTGCCAGTAGTTCGCGGATTTTAGACACACGGTCTTTTTCTCGCGGAGAACGCAGCCCGTCTCCGGAATGGAAGCAGGTTCCCCGTCCGAAGTCAAAACAAAAACAAAAATCTGTGCAAAAGCCGGCGCACAAGCCCTTGCCCCGCCCCGTAGTCGAATCACGGCCGTCGGTTGCGACGGGGCGTCGTCCACAGCGTCCTGTGGCGAGCAGTCAGCCGGCGCCTACGACAAGTGTGTCGGCAGACAGGCGGGAACAGGTTGTCCAGCAGTTAAAGGAAATGTTGCACCACTCTGATGTAAATCTAGCAATGGACACTACGACGTCTCAGGCAACGAACCCGGCACAACTTTCGGTTAAGCGTAAGGCGGAAGACACCCCCCAGCGTCGCACGCGTCCCCCTTCACAGGATTCCGCGTCCGCACCTCCCACACAAGAACCGCCCACTTCAGCTGCACCGTTTGAACGTTGTGACTGGGCAGACGATATGGAGGAGGAGGGTGGGTCCACTCCTGCTGTCTAATTTGTTTTCTTTGTTTTTCCCTGTTGTTTATGGTAGCAAGCCCTCCATCAGTTGTGGCTACTATTAATCTTAATAAGTTGGAGTCGCCTGTGAAGTTTGCAAGTTTTGTGGGTTTTATAAATTACATTGCTGCTGATGTAGTGTTTTTGCAGGAGGTTGTGATAGATATACTTCACTCCATTCCGGGCTATCAAGTGCTCTTGAACTTTGATATCGAGTGTAATTGTGGTACTGCCATTTTAATTCGTGTTGGTCATGATTATAGTAATGTCGCCACAATTCCTAACGGTCGTGGTGTAGCCTGCACGATCAACAACGTACGATATATTAACGTGTACGCCCCTTCTGGTGCCGACGGGCAGCCACGTCGCCGTGTGTTTTATAGCAGTGACATTTGTCACCTTTTACAGGGCCCCCACCTGCCCGTAGTCATGGGCGGCGATTTTAATTGCGTGCTGGACGATAGAGATCAGGAGCCACGGCCTTATAAGTGCCTAGAATTACAGACGCTCGTTACTGAGATGAATTTAATTGACTCGTGGTGTTATTTACACCCGCGGGACGTGGGCTTTACTTTCTTTTATCCCACGGGAAGGAGTCGGCTCGATAGGATTTATGTTTCTCGTGATAAACAGCACTGTCTTACGGAATCCTCTGTTCACCCCGTGATTTTTTCCGATCATTGTGCGTATGTCTGCCGCTTTCATTCTCTGTTGGCGATTAAACCCCGCGCCAGTCGATTATGGAAGTTTAATGTGCGACATCTCTCACATCCACATTTTGCGCCGGTTATCGTGCGTGTGTGGCAGAGGGTGCTGAAATATCGCGGTCTATATGCCTCCACTTTGTCTTGGTGGGTAGAATTTGTTAAGCCGGCATTACGCAAGGCCATCCTGGAGTTCGGTCAGGATGTTGCTCACTGGGAGCGTTCTACATTGCACTTTTACGAGAGCTGTTTAAATGATGCCATCCACCTGCACACAACTAATCCCGCTCTTCGGATGGCGACAATTCGGCGTATCAAACTCCGTCTTCTGGATTTGAAAAGGGAATCGTTACGCGGATCTGTCGTACGGAGCCGAGCCCCCGGGGCGCTGGCTGATGAAGCGCCTTCCGTGTTTCATCAGCTGCGCGAACGCCGGCGCGCGAAGCGACGTTACGTCACAGAGCTGGAATCAGCTGACGGTGCGCGGCTTAATAGCCAGGCGGCAATTCTTGCCGAGGCCCACCGTCACTTCATCGAACTTTTCAGTGAGAAATACACTGATGCTGCCGCGATTTCCGCGCTTCTCCACGACGTTCCGTACGTCTTATCCGTAGCGGATCGCCGTCGCCTCACAGAAAACTTTACCGTGGACGAAGTGGGTGATGTCTTAAAACTGTGTTCCCAGAATAAGTCACCGGGCGCTGATGGGTTGCCACCGGAATTTTATATGCATTTCTGGCACTTGTTTGGCTCTGCCCTGACTGATGTTTTTAATGAAATTTTAAATGGTGTGGATGTCCCTGCGTCCTTCTTGGAAGGTATTGTGGTCTTGGTTCCAAAGGTTCCAGTCACCAGGAAACTGTGCAATCTTAGACCACTCACCCTTCTTAATGGTGATTACAAACTCTTCACCAAATGTGTCTCCTCCCGCTTGAAGCTGGTTATGAAGAAACTGATTAGTCCCTTTCAATACTGTGCAGTACCTCAACGCACTCTCTATGGTGCTGTGTCGACATACCGAGATGCCATTGCCTATGCTTCGACGAATAGGATTCCTTTTGGCATTTTATCTATCGATTTTGCAATGGCTTTTGACAGAGTTAGCCATCTATATCTCCGACGGGTGCTCCAGAAGTTTGGTTTCGGTGTAAAGTATATAACTATGATTTTTAACCTTTTCAAAAATTCCACCTCACGGATTAGTATCAATGGGCTTTTATCGAAACCTGTTCCGCTCTGCTGTTCAGTCAAACAAGGGTGCCCTCTGTCAATGGCGCTTTACGCCATTTCCTTAGATCCTTTGTTGCGTAAGTTGCACAGTGTTTGTAGGGGAATACGTATTGGGGATGAGAAGCACGTTTGTCGCGCTTATGCTGACGACCTTGGCCTCTTGGTGTCCTCGGCTACCGACTTTGATACAATACGCGCTGTTCTTACGCAGTATGAACGTGCATCTGGTGCGAGCATCAATACCCGTAAGACGGTTTTTCTGCCTATATATGCGGCGACACGGGGCTTCAAACGCCCATGGTTTACAGTGAAGCAGGAACACAAGATTTTGGGTGTTCGCTTTCACGCCAATCTGTTACAGACAGCGTCCTACAACTGGCGTCTTGTCTTAAATGGCATACGAGCTATGGCTAGCCTGTCCGCTACTCGCACCCTCGCATTAACACAGCGGGTGATTTTAATAAATGTTTTCTTGCTCAGCAAAGCCTGGTACCTCGCTCAGTTATTTCAGGTACCCAAGAATTTGGGCAGAGCCATAACACAGGCAGTCTATTGGCTATTGTGGCGGGGACATATTTTCAAGGTGTCTTACGAAACATGTACTTTGCCGCGCGAACAGGGTGGACTCGGCCTCATTCATTTTGCTATGAAAGCCGCAGCGTTGCTCCTTCATCGGACGAGCGTCACCATTGAACAGGATCCGTCGAGCCCCACAGCTGTTCTGTTCGCTATTCATCGGCCTCTATCTGCAGCGGCACCTCTCGACCCGACTGCAATACCGTTTCAGCTGCGTTATGTTCGAGAATACTACATTCAAAAAAGTTATCTTGCCCCCGATGTACTCGACTATCGAACACGGACTGTGAAACGTGTCTACCAGGGACTAAGAGGACGGCCAGTCGGTAATAAGATGGAGGCGCGCTACCCGCGATCTGCGTGGAGGACGGCGTGGGCTCACGTTCACGCTCCCTTCCTGTCAGCGGACGTCAGCAGCTTTTGGTACCAAGTGGTTAACCGAATTCTCCCCACCAACGAAAAGTTGCGCCGCATTCACTTATCTCCATCGAGCTTGTGTGAAGACTGTCGCCAAGACGACACCTTAGAACATCGTTTCGTGTGCCAAAGGTCACTGTCGATTTGGAACATTGCCGCCAGGATGCTCGCACTTATCAACCGGACCAGCGCTGCCGCTTTTTCTGCGGACACGGCTTTGATCCCAGACTTCAACCCATATCCGCATACGAAGCGTGCCGCCACTGTATGGATCGTGGCTCACACTGTGTTCGCCCTCCTGCAATTGCGACTTACGGACGACTATGCCTATCTAGTTCATTTGTCCACGCAACATGACCTCATTAAAACCAGGAAAGATTATCACAAAATCTTTGCCAATTTTCTGCAAATTGCACTCGCATTTGCCCACGACAAACTGTTGTAATTAACACTGCACTGCTGCGACTTTTTTTTTCCTTCTGTGTTTTGCATTGTCTCCGGGTCCGGATACGTAGTTAATGTAAATTGAATGCTACAGGAACAGTGCAACATTCAACAAGTACGATGCTTCTGCTTGTGCCGGACTGCAACGTGGCAACGACGACGAAAAGTTTAACAAAGTTTTATCCTGTGTTCATGTGTGTTTGTGTTTCGTTGTCGTTTAGTGATTTTTTTCTGTTTTTATTCATTTTTTATACCGTCTGGTTCCTCCGTCATTGACGTACATTCACGGTGGCGTTGCGCACCGCGCTGCCACGGAGATTGTTTGGTTTTTAAGAAAAGTGGATTTTTTTTTACTTTCTTCTTAACACGTCGGAGAGGATTGTGTTTTCCTTTTCGTGATCCGCCGGACAGTTCGGAACGTTTGTGAGTCTACTCATTCCTTTGACATGTGTCGATATTTTTAATTTTTGTGACTTTTTTCATTACTTATTTTAATGGCCGCCACGAAGCATTTTGAATGTAATATCAAGGGACGTGTGAAGGGTGTTCCTTCCCTGTTACTGAGAGGACTAACTCAGGCAGTAATTTGATTTTTTATTCTTTTTTTCAAATTTTCTTCTTTCTTTATTGCTTTTAGGTGGCAAGCGCCTGATGCGCTGTTATTCTTTCATTTTTTATTTTAAGGCGTGTAGGCGCCGAGCGACTGCTTTGCTGTCATTATAGGCCTGCACTTTCAATTCAAGAGGGTTTTTAGTTTTCCTTCGATGCTTCGCTAGCGGTAAACAGCCACAAGAAACTTTCCTCAAAGCCACCCAGTATCTCCGATTCCATCACATCATCTTGACCACCAACGTCTACCGGAGGACGTCGACGCTCACGGAACCATACCGAAGAGTTTACGGTTTTTCAGCTGAATGGACAGTACAACAATTCATCCTTTCTGTTTGCAAGAAGCACCGTTTTCTTTTATAGCTAAAGAAGCTCGCCGAAGAAGGCATAAATTGGAGAGCGCAAGGCCGGGCTATAAGGGGAGTTGGGAGGCCCTAAAAAAAAAAAAAAAAAAAAAAAAAAAAAAAAAAAAAAAAAAAAAAAAAAAAAAAAAAAAAAACGAAGATAAAAAACAAAAAAAAAAACAAAAAAAAAAAAAAAAAAAAAAAAAAAAGCTGCCAATTTTTACTTCTCGTTTAAAAAAAAAAAAAAAAAAAAAAAAAAAAGTAAAAAAAAAAAAAAAAAAAAAAAAAAAAAAAAGCTGCCAATTTTTACTTCTCGTTTTTGTGCCATTGCGGTGTGGTCTCGTGGGTAAGAACGCAGCTCCTGTGACCGCCGTGGCGCGTAGGTAGCGTGGCCGAGCGGTCTAAGGCGCTGGTTTCAGGCACCAGTCTCTTCGGAGGCGTGGGTTCGAATCCCACCGCTGCCAATGTTTTCTGTCTCGGAAGCCGTAGCACTGATTACCCGCGACGAAAACAGCGCGGCAAGCCGTGAGCGTCTCTTTCTTAAATTGTCGTAGCAGCACAGTGCGTGGTGCAACGACAGGATTCACAGGCGCAGTTTGGTGTCACGATTGCTGGCGTTCGTCTCCACGAAATGTGTCCAGAGCACGACGTTCTATAAGGTGGAAACGCTAATTTTTGCCGTTGTCGTCAAGTAGATTGTGTATAGCTTGCTGTGTTCGCAGGAGGAGCCCTGGCGTCGTTATCCGGTGTGGTCTAGTGGCTAGGATACCTGGCTCTCACCCAGGAGGCCCGGGTTCGATTCCCGGTACCGGAAATGCGCATTTTGTTGCTCCTCTTATGCGACTTGTCCCGACTTAGCTCGACTGACGCTCCGCTGACGCTTGCAGAAAACTACGTTAAGTACGATTCGTGGTGACAAGTGACGGCGAGAGCGATGCGACATGTATCCACCTCTTATCGAGGCACCTACCTGTGGTCAACAGAGCTGGAGGACTGCAAGACATTGCCACGGGGGTTGAATGCAGCTAACCACACTGCTTAGTGTCCTAACAGCGCAGACACGTTCGCTTGCCAGTATACATGTAATGGAGACCGCGTCTGACACAGCTGTGGGGAGACACAGTGGTGTGTGGGCTGAGCTTTGCTGTGCATCGCCACTTGCAGTCGCGAGAACTGCTCTCGGCGGTGCTTCCGTGGCCGTGATCGTCTAGTGGTTAGGACATTGCGTTGTGGCCGCAATAACCCAGGTTCGAATCCTGGTCACGGCAAATTTTAAAGTTTTGCCTTGCTGTCGCTGCAGTGACGATTGTGACTCAGTGTTTGAAATCACAGTGCCCTCTTCATTTTTCACTCATGTTCCGCAGGCTGCAGGTGGCACTACCAGTTCATTATCAACACGCAATGCCGCCGCACCAGAGCGCGGGCAGCTGCCTGTGTAGTTAATCTCTATTCGAAAAGGGCAGTTGTTTGAGGTGCAATGGATGAGCAGCCAGTTGCAGCAGAACAGGGAGCTGTGTCGCGCACTGTTTCCACAAAAGCGAAGAACACTGACGCAGGTAGCGTGGCCGAGCGGTCTAAGGCGCTGGTTTAAGGCACCAGTCTCTTCGGAGGCGTGGGTTCGAATCCCACCGCTGCCAATTTTTACTTCTCGTTTTTGTGCCATTGCGGTGTGGTCTCGTGGGTAAGAACGCAGCTCCTGTGACCGCCGTGGCGCGTAGGTAGCGTGGCCGAGCGGTCTAAGGCGCTGGTTTCAGGCACCAGTCTCTTCGGAGGCGTGGGTTCGAATCCCACCGCTGCCAATGTTTTCTGTCTCGGAAGCCGTAGCACTGATTACCCGCGACGAAAACAGCGCGGCAAGCCGTGAGCGTCTCTTTCTTAAATTGTCGTAGCAGCACAGTGCGTGGTGCAACGACAGGATTCACAGGCGCAGTTTGGTGTCACGATTGCTGGCGTTCGTCTCCACGAAATGTGTCCAGAGCACGACGTTCTATAAGGTGGAAACGCTAATTTTTGCCGTTGTCGTCAAGTAGATTGTGTATAGCTTGCTGTGTTCGCAGGAGGAGCCCTGGCGTCGTTATCCGGTGTGGTCTAGTGGCTAGGATACCTGGCTCTCACCCAGGAGGCCCGGGTTCGATTCCCGGTACCGGAAATGCGCATTTTGTTGCTCCTCTTATGCGACTTGTCCCGACTTAGCTCGACTGACGCTCCGCTGACGCTTGCAGAAAACTACGTTAAGTACGATTCGTGGTGACAAGTGACGGCGAGAGCGATGCGACATGTATCCACCTCTTATCGAGGCACCTACCTGTGGTCAACAGAGCTGGAGGACTGCAAGACATTGCCACGGGGGTTGAATGCAGCTAACCACACTGCTTAGTGTCCTAACAGCGCAGACACGTTCGCTTGCCAGTATACATGTAATGGAGACCGCGTCTGACACAGCTGTGGGGAGACACAGTGGTGTGTGGGCTGAGCTTTGCTGTGCATCGCCACTTGCAGTCGCGAGAACTGCTCTCGGCGGTGCTTCCGTGGCCGTGATCGTCTAGTGGTTAGGACATTGCGTTGTGGCCGCAATAACCCAGGTTCGAATCCTGGTCACGGCAAATTTTAAAGTTTTGCCTTGCTGTCGCTGCAGTGACGATTGTGACTCAGTGTTTGAAATCACAGTGCCCTCTTCATTTTTCACTCATGTTCCGCAGGCTGCAGGTGGCACTACCAGTTCATTATCAACACGCAATGCCGCCGCACCAGAGCGCGGGCAGCTGCCTGTGTAGTTAATCTCTATTCGAAAAGGGCAGTTGTTTGAGGTGCAATGGATGAGCAGCCAGTTGCAGCAGAACAGGGAGCTGTGTCGCGCACTGTTTCCACAAAAGCGAAGAACACTGACGCAGGTAGCGTGGCCGAGCGGTCTAAGGCGCTGGTTTAAGGCACCAGTCTCTTCGGAGGCGTGGGTTCGAATCCCACCGCTGCCAATTTTTACTTCTCGTTTTTGTGCCATTGCGGTGTGGTCTCGTGGGTAAGAACGCAGCTCCTGTGACCGCCGTGGCGCGTAGGTAGCGTGGCCGAGCGGTCTAAGGCGCTGGTTTCAGGCACCAGTCTCTTCGGAGGCGTGGGTTCGAATCCCACCGCTGCCAATGTTTTCTGTCTCGGAAGCCGTAGCACTGATTACCCGCGACGAAAACAGCGCGGCAAGCCGTGAGCGTCTCTTTCTTAAATTGTCGTAGCAGCACAGTGCGTGGTGCAACGACAGGATTCACAGGCGCAGTTTGGTGTCACGATTGCTGGCGTTCGTCTCCACGAAATGTGTCCAGAGCACGACGTTCTATAAGGTGGAAACGCTAATTTTTGCCGTTGTCGTCAAGTAGATTGTGTATAGCTTGCTGTGTTCGCAGGAGGAGCCCTGGCGTCGTTATCCGGTGTGGTCTAGTGGCTAGGATACCTGGCTCTCACCCAGGAGGCCCGGGTTCGATTCCCGGTACCGGAAATGCGCATTTTGTTGCTCCTCTTATGCGACTTGTCCCGACTTAGCTCGACTGACGCTCCGCTGACGCTTGCAGAAAACTACGTTAAGTACGATTCGTGGTGACAAGTGACGGCGAGAGCGATGCGACATGTATCCACCTCTTATCGAGGCACCTACCTGTGGTCAACAGAGCTGGAGGACTGCAAGACATTGCCACGGGGGTTGAATGCAGCTAACCACACTGCTTAGTGTCCTAACAGCGCAGACACGTTCGCTTGCCAGTATACATGTAATGGAGACCGCGTCTGACACAGCTGTGGGGAGACACAGTGGTGTGTGGGCTGAGCTTTGCTGTGCATCGCCACTTGCAGTCGCGAGAACTGCTCTCGGCGGTGCTTCCGTGGCCGTGATCGTCTAGTGGTTAGGACATTGCGTTGTGGCCGCAATAACCCAGGTTCGAATCCTGGTCACGGCAAATTTTAAAGTTTTGCCTTGCTGTCGCTGCAGTGACGATTGTGACTCAGTGTTTGAAATCACAGTGCCCTCTTCATTTTTCACTCATGTTCCGCAGGCTGCAGGTGGCACTACCAGTTCATTATCAACACGCAATGCCGCCGCACCAGAGCGCGGGCAGCTGCCTGTGTAGTTAATCTCTATTCGAAAAGGGCAGTTGTTTGAGGTGCAATGGATGAGCAGCCAGTTGCAGCAGAACAGGGAGCTGTGTCGCGCACTGTTTCCACAAAAGCGAAGAACACTGACGCAGGTAGCGTGGCCGAGCGGTCTAAGGCGCTGGTTTAAGGCACCAGTCTCTTCGGAGGCGTGGGTTCGAATCCCACCGCTGCCAATTTTTACTTCTCGTTTTTGTGCCATTGCGGTGTGGTCTCGTGGGTAAGAACGCAGCTCCTGTGACCGCCGTGGCGCGTAGGTAGCGTGGCCGAGCGGTCTAAGGCGCTGGTTTCAGGCACCAGTCTCTTCGGAGGCGTGGGTTCGAATCCCACCGCTGCCAATGTTTTCTGTCTCGGAAGCCGTAGCACTGATTACCCGCGACGAAAACAGCGCGGCAAGCCGTGAGCGTCTCTTTCTTAAATTGTCGTAGCAGCACAGTGCGTGGTGCAACGACAGGATTCACAGGCGCAGTTTGGTGTCACGATTGCTGGCGTTCGTCTCCACGAAATGTGTCCAGAGCACGACGTTCTATAAGGTGGAAACGCTAATTTTTGCCGTTGTCGTCAAGTAGATTGTGTATAGCTTGCTGTGTTCGCAGGAGGAGCCCTGGCGTCGTTATCCGGTGTGGTCTAGTGGCTAGGATACCTGGCTCTCACCCAGGAGGCCCGGGTTCGATTCCCGGTACCGGAAATGCGCATTTTGTTGCTCCTCTTATGCGACTTGTCCCGACTTAGCTCGACTGACGCTCCGCTGACGCTTGCAGAAAACTACGTTAAGTACGATTCGTGGTGACAAGTGACGGCGAGAGCGATGCGACATGTATCCACCTCTTATCGAGGCACCTACCTGTGGTCAACAGAGCTGGAGGACTGCAAGACATTGCCACGGGGGTTGAATGCAGCTAACCACACTGCTTAGTGTCCTAACAGCGCAGACACGTTCGCTTGCCAGTATACATGTAATGGAGACCGCGTCTGACACAGCTGTGGGGAGACACAGTGGTGTGTGGGCTGAGCTTTGCTGTGCATCGCCACTTGCAGTCGCGAGAACTGCTCTCGGCGGTGCTTCCGTGGCCGTGATCGTCTAGTGGTTAGGACATTGCGTTGTGGCCGCAATAACCCAGGTTCGAATCCTGGTCACGGCAAATTTTAAAGTTTTGCCTTGCTGTCGCTGCAGTGACGATTGTGACTCAGTGTTTGAAATCACAGTGCCCTCTTCATTTTTCACTCATGTTCCGCAGGCTGCAGGTGGCACTACCAGTTCATTATCAACACGCAATGCCGCCGCACCAGAGCGCGGGCAGCTGCCTGTGTAGTTAATCTCTATTCGAAAAGGGCAGTTGTTTGAGGTGCAATGGATGAGCAGCCAGTTGCAGCAGAACAGGGAGCTGTGTCGCGCACTGTTTCCACAAAAGCGAAGAACACTGACGCAGGTAGCGTGGCCGAGCGGTCTAAGGCGCTGGTTTAAGGCACCAGTCTCTTCGGAGGCGTGGGTTCGAATCCCACCGCTGCCAATTTTTACTTCTCGTTTTTGTGCCATTGCGGTGTGGTCTCGTGGGTAAGAACGCAGCTCCTGTGACCGCCGTGGCGCGTAGGTAGCGTGGCCGAGCGGTCTAAGGCGCTGGTTTCAGGCACCAGTCTCTTCGGAGGCGTGGGTTCGAATCCCACCGCTGCCAATGTTTTCTGTCTCGGAAGCCGTAGCACTGATTACCCGCGACGAAAACAGCGCGGCAAGCCGTGAGCGTCTCTTTCTTAAATTGTCGTAGCAGCACAGTGCGTGGTGCAACGACAGGATTCACAGGCGCAGTTTGGTGTCACGATTGCTGGCGTTCGTCTCCACGAAATGTGTCCAGAGCACGACGTTCTATAAGGTGGAAACGCTAATTTTTGCCGTTGTCGTCAAGTAGATTGTGTATAGCTTGCTGTGTTCGCAGGAGGAGCCCTGGCGTCGTTATCCGGTGTGGTCTAGTGGCTAGGATACCTGGCTCTCACCCAGGAGGCCCGGGTTCGATTCCCGGTACCGGAAATGCGCATTTTGTTGCTCCTCTTATGCGACTTGTCCCGACTTAGCTCGACTGACGCTCCGCTGACGCTTGCAGAAAACTACGTTAAGTACGATTCGTGGTGACAAGTGACGGCGAGAGCGATGCGACATGTATCCACCTCTTATCGAGGCACCTACCTGTGGTCAACAGAGCTGGAGGACTGCAAGACATTGCCACGGGGGTTGAATGCAGCTAACCACACTGCTTAGTGTCCTAACAGCGCAGACACGTTCGCTTGCCAGTATACATGTAATGGAGACCGCGTCTGACACAGCTGTGGGGAGACACAGTGGTGTGTGGGCTGAGCTTTGCTGTGCATCGCCACTTGCAGTCGCGAGAACTGCTCTCGGCGGTGCTTCCGTGGCCGTGATCGTCTAGTGGTTAGGACATTGCGTTGTGGCCGCAATAACCCAGGTTCGAATCCTGGTCACGGCAAATTTTAAAGTTTTGCCTTGCTGTCGCTGCAGTGACGATTGTGACTCAGTGTTTGAAATCACAGTGCCCTCTTCATTTTTCACTCATGTTCCGCAGGCTGCAGGTGGCACTACCAGTTCATTATCAACACGCAATGCCGCCGCACCAGAGCGCGGGCAGCTGCCTGTGTAGTTAATCTCTATTCGAAAAGGGCAGTTGTTTGAGGTGCAATGGATGAGCAGCCAGTTGCAGCAGAACAGGGAGCTGTGTCGCGCACTGTTTCCACAAAAGCGAAGAACACTGACGCAGGTAGCGTGGCCGAGCGGTCTAAGGCGCTGGTTTAAGGCACCAGTCTCTTCGGAGGCGTGGGTTCGAATCCCACCGCTGCCAATTTTTACTTCTCGTTTTTGTGCCATTGCGGTGTGGTCTCGTGGGTAAGAACGCAGCTCCTGTGACCGCCGTGGCGCGTAGGTAGCGTGGCCGAGCGGTCTAAGGCGCTGGTTTCAGGCACCAGTCTCTTCGGAGGCGTGGGTTCGAATCCCACCGCTGCCAATGTTTTCTGTCTCGGAAGCCGTAGCACTGATTACCCGCGACGAAAACAGCGCGGCAAGCCGTGAGCGTCTCTTTCTTAAATTGTCGTAGCAGCACAGTGCGTGGTGCAACGACAGGATTCACAGGCGCAGTTTGGTGTCACGATTGCTGGCGTTCGTCTCCACGAAATGTGTCCAGAGCACGACGTTCTATAAGGTGGAAACGCTAATTTTTGCCGTTGTCGTCAAGTAGATTGTGTATAGCTTGCTGTGTTCGCAGGAGGAGCCCTGGCGTCGTTATCCGGTGTGGTCTAGTGGCTAGGATACCTGGCTCTCACCCAGGAGGCCCGGGTTCGATTCCCGGTACCGGAAATGCGCATTTTGTTGCTCCTCTTATGCGACTTGTCCCGACTTAGCTCGACTGACGCTCCGCTGACGCTTGCAGAAAACTACGTTAAGTACGATTCGTGGTGACAAGTGACGGCGAGAGCGATGCGACATGTATCCACCTCTTATCGAGGCACCTACCTGTGGTCAACAGAGCTGGAGGACTGCAAGACATTGCCACGGGGGTTGAATGCAGCTAACCACACTGCTTAGTGTCCTAACAGCGCAGACACGTTCGCTTGCCAGTATACATGTAATGGAGACCGCGTCTGACACAGCTGTGGGGAGACACAGTGGTGTGTGGGCTGAGCTTTGCTGTGCATCGCCACTTGCAGTCGCGAGAACTGCTCTCGGCGGTGCTTCCGTGGCCGTGATCGTCTAGTGGTTAGGACATTGCGTTGTGGCCGCAATAACCCAGGTTCGAATCCTGGTCACGGCAAATTTTAAAGTTTTGCCTTGCTGTCGCTGCAGTGACGATTGTGACTCAGTGTTTGAAATCACAGTGCCCTCTTCATTTTTCACTCATGTTCCGCAGGCTGCAGGTGGCACTACCAGTTCATTATCAACACGCAATGCCGCCGCACCAGAGCGCGGGCAGCTGCCTGTGTAGTTAATCTCTATTCGAAAAGGGCAGTTGTTTGAGGTGCAATGGATGAGCAGCCAGTTGCAGCAGAACAGGGAGCTGTGTCGCGCACTGTTTCCACAAAAGCGAAGAACACTGACGCAGGTAGCGTGGCCGAGCGGTCTAAGGCGCTGGTTTAAGGCACCAGTCTCTTCGGAGGCGTGGGTTCGAATCCCACCGCTGCCAATTTTTACTTCTCGTTTTTGTGCCATTGCGGTGTGGTCTCGTGGGTAAGAACGCAGCTCCTGTGACCGCCGTGGCGCGTAGGTAGCGTGGCCGAGCGGTCTAAGGCGCTGGTTTCAGGCACCAGTCTCTTCGGAGGCGTGGGTTCGAATCCCACCGCTGCCAATGTTTTCTGTCTCGGAAGCCGTAGCACTGATTACCCGCGACGAAAACAGCGCGGCAAGCCGTGAGCGTCTCTTTCTTAAATTGTCGTAGCAGCACAGTGCGTGGTGCAACGACAGGATTCACAGGCGCAGTTTGGTGTCACGATTGCTGGCGTTCGTCTCCACGAAATGTGTCCAGAGCACGACGTTCTATAAGGTGGAAACGCTAATTTTTGCCGTTGTCGTCAAGTAGATTGTGTATAGCTTGCTGTGTTCGCAGGAGGAGCCCTGGCGTCGTTATCCGGTGTGGTCTAGTGGCTAGGATACCTGGCTCTCACCCAGGAGGCCCGGGTTCGATTCCCGGTACCGGAAATGCGCATTTTGTTGCTCCTCTTATGCGACTTGTCCCGACTTAGCTCGACTGACGCTCCGCTGACGCTTGCAGAAAACTACGTTAAGTACGATTCGTGGTGACAAGTGACGGCGAGAGCGATGCGACATGTATCCACCTCTTATCGAGGCACCTACCTGTGGTCAACAGAGCTGGAGGACTGCAAGACATTGCCACGGGGGTTGAATGCAGCTAACCACACTGCTTAGTGTCCTAACAGCGCAGACACGTTCGCTTGCCAGTATACATGTAATGGAGACCGCGTCTGACACAGCTGTGGGGAGACACAGTGGTGTGTGGGCTGAGCTTTGCTGTGCATCGCCACTTGCAGTCGCGAGAACTGCTCTCGGCGGTGCTTCCGTGGCCGTGATCGTCTAGTGGTTAGGACATTGCGTTGTGGCCGCAATAACCCAGGTTCGAATCCTGGTCACGGCAAATTTTAAAGTTTTGCCTTGCTGTCGCTGCAGTGACGATTGTGACTCAGTGTTTGAAATCACAGTGCCCTCTTCATTTTTCACTCATGTTCCGCAGGCTGCAGGTGGCACTACCAGTTCATTATCAACACGCAATGCCGCCGCACCAGAGCGCGGGCAGCTGCCTGTGTAGTTAATCTCTATTCGAAAAGGGCAGTTGTTTGAGGTGCAATGGATGAGCAGCCAGTTGCAGCAGAACAGGGAGCTGTGTCGCGCACTGTTTCCACAAAAGCGAAGAACACTGACGCAGGTAGCGTGGCCGAGCGGTCTAAGGCGCTGGTTTAAGGCACCAGTCTCTTCGGAGGCGTGGGTTCGAATCCCACCGCTGCCAATTTTTACTTCTCGTTTTTGTGCCATTGCGGTGTGGTCTCGTGGGTAAGAACGCAGCTCCTGTGACCGCCGTGGCGCGTAGGTAGCGTGGCCGAGCGGTCTAAGGCGCTGGTTTCAGGCACCAGTCTCTTCGGAGGCGTGGGTTCGAATCCCACCGCTGCCAATGTTTTCTGTCTCGGAAGCCGTAGCACTGATTACCCGCGACGAAAACAGCGCGGCAAGCCGTGAGCGTCTCTTTCTTAAATTGTCGTAGCAGCACAGTGCGTGGTGCAACGACAGGATTCACAGGCGCAGTTTGGTGTCACGATTGCTGGCGTTCGTCTCCACGAAATGTGTCCAGAGCACGACGTTCTATAAGGTGGAAACGCTAATTTTTGCCGTTGTCGTCAAGTAGATTGTGTATAGCTTGCTGTGTTCGCAGGAGGAGCCCTGGCGTCGTTATCCGGTGTGGTCTAGTGGCTAGGATACCTGGCTCTCACCCAGGAGGCCCGGGTTCGATTCCCGGTACCGGAAATGCGCATTTTGTTGCTCCTCTTATGCGACTTGTCCCGACTTAGCTCGACTGACGCTCCGCTGACGCTTGCAGAAAACTACGTTAAGTACGATTCGTGGTGACAAGTGACGGCGAGAGCGATGCGACATGTATCCACCTCTTATCGAGGCACCTACCTGTGGTCAACAGAGCTGGAGGACTGCAAGACATTGCCACGGGGGTTGAATGCAGCTAACCACACTGCTTAGTGTCCTAACAGCGCAGACACGTTCGCTTGCCAGTATACATGTAATGGAGACCGCGTCTGACACAGCTGTGGGGAGACACAGTGGTGTGTGGGCTGAGCTTTGCTGTGCATCGCCACTTGCAGTCGCGAGAACTGCTCTCGGCGGTGCTTCCGTGGCCGTGATCGTCTAGTGGTTAGGACATTGCGTTGTGGCCGCAATAACCCAGGTTCGAATCCTGGTCACGGCAAATTTTAAAGTTTTGCCTTGCTGTCGCTGCAGTGACGATTGTGACTCAGTGTTTGAAATCACAGTGCCCTCTTCATTTTTCACTCATGTTCCGCAGGCTGCAGGTGGCACTACCAGTTCATTATCAACACGCAATGCCGCCGCACCAGAGCGCGGGCAGCTGCCTGTGTAGTTAATCTCTATTCGAAAAGGGCAGTTGTTTGAGGTGCAATGGATGAGCAGCCAGTTGCAGCAGAACAGGGAGCTGTGTCGCGCACTGTTTCCACAAAAGCGAAGAACACTGACGCAGGTAGCGTGGCCGAGCGGTCTAAGGCGCTGGTTTAAGGCACCAGTCTCTTCGGAGGCGTGGGTTCGAATCCCACCGCTGCCAATTTTTACTTCTCGTTTTTGTGCCATTGCGGTGTGGTCTCGTGGGTAAGAACGCAGCTCCTGTGACCGCCGTGGCGCGTAGGTAGCGTGGCCGAGCGGTCTAAGGCGCTGGTTTCAGGCACCAGTCTCTTCGGAGGCGTGGGTTCGAATCCCACCGCTGCCAATGTTTTCTGTCTCGGAAGCCGTAGCACTGATTACCCGCGACGAAAACAGCGCGGCAAGCCGTGAGCGTCTCTTTCTTAAATTGTCGTAGCAGCACAGTGCGTGGTGCAACGACAGGATTCACAGGCGCAGTTTGGTGTCACGATTGCTGGCGTTCGTCTCCACGAAATGTGTCCAGAGCACGACGTTCTATAAGGTGGAAACGCTAATTTTTGCCGTTGTCGTCAAGTAGATTGTGTATAGCTTGCTGTGTTCGCAGGAGGAGCCCTGGCGTCGTTATCCGGTGTGGTCTAGTGGCTAGGATACCTGGCTCTCACCCAGGAGGCCCGGGTTCGATTCCCGGTACCGGAAATGCGCATTTTGTTGCTCCTCTTATGCGACTTGTCCCGACTTAGCTCGACTGACGCTCCGCTGACGCTTGCAGAAAACTACGTTAAGTACGATTCGTGGTGACAAGTGACGGCGAGAGCGATGCGACATGTATCCACCTCTTATCGAGGCACCTACCTGTGGTCAACAGAGCTGGAGGACTGCAAGACATTGCCACGGGGGTTGAATGCAGCTAACCACACTGCTTAGTGTCCTAACAGCGCAGACACGTTCGCTTGCCAGTATACATGTAATGGAGACCGCGTCTGACACAGCTGTGGGGAGACACAGTGGTGTGTGGGCTGAGCTTTGCTGTGCATCGCCACTTGCAGTCGCGAGAACTGCTCTCGGCGGTGCTTCCGTGGCCGTGATCGTCTAGTGGTTAGGACATTGCGTTGTGGCCGCAATAACCCAGGTTCGAATCCTGGTCACGGCAAATTTTAAAGTTTTGCCTTGCTGTCGCTGCAGTGACGATTGTGACTCAGTGTTTGAAATCACAGTGCCCTCTTCATTTTTCACTCATGTTCCGCAGGCTGCAGGTGGCACTACCAGTTCATTATCAACACGCAATGCCGCCGCACCAGAGCGCGGGCAGCTGCCTGTGTAGTTAATCTCTATTCGAAAAGGGCAGTTGTTTGAGGTGCAATGGATGAGCAGCCAGTTGCAGCAGAACAGGGAGCTGTGTCGCGCACTGTTTCCACAAAAGCGAAGAACACTGACGCAGGTAGCGTGGCCGAGCGGTCTAAGGCGCTGGTTTAAGGCACCAGTCTCTTCGGAGGCGTGGGTTCGAATCCCACCGCTGCCAATTTTTACTTCTCGTTTTTGTGCCATTGCGGTGTGGTCTCGTGGGTAAGAACGCAGCTCCTGTGACCGCCGTGGCGCGTAGGTAGCGTGGCCGAGCGGTCTAAGGCGCTGGTTTCAGGCACCAGTCTCTTCGGAGGCGTGGGTTCGAATCCCACCGCTGCCAATGTTTTCTGTCTCGGAAGCCGTAGCACTGATTACCCGCGACGAAAACAGCGCGGCAAGCCGTGAGCGTCTCTTTCTTAAATTGTCGTAGCAGCACAGTGCGTGGTGCAACGACAGGATTCACAGGCGCAGTTTGGTGTCACGATTGCTGGCGTTCGTCTCCACGAAATGTGTCCAGAGCACGACGTTCTATAAGGTGGAAACGCTAATTTTTGCCGTTGTCGTCAAGTAGATTGTGTATAGCTTGCTGTGTTCGCAGGAGGAGCCCTGGCGTCGTTATCCGGTGTGGTCTAGTGGCTAGGATACCTGGCTCTCACCCAGGAGGCCCGGGTTCGATTCCCGGTACCGGAAATGCGCATTTTGTTGCTCCTCTTATGCGACTTGTCCCGACTTAGCTCGACTGACGCTCCGCTGACGCTTGCAGAAAACTACGTTAAGTACGATTCGTGGTGACAAGTGACGGCGAGAGCGATGCGACATGTATCCACCTCTTATCGAGGCACCTACCTGTGGTCAACAGAGCTGGAGGACTGCAAGACATTGCCACGGGGGTTGAATGCAGCTAACCACACTGCTTAGTGTCCTAACAGCGCAGACACGTTCGCTTGCCAGTATACATGTAATGGAGACCGCGTCTGACACAGCTGTGGGGAGACACAGTGGTGTGTGGGCTGAGCTTTGCTGTGCATCGCCACTTGCAGTCGCGAGAACTGCTCTCGGCGGTGCTTCCGTGGCCGTGATCGTCTAGTGGTTAGGACATTGCGTTGTGGCCGCAATAACCCAGGTTCGAATCCTGGTCACGGCAAATTTTAAAGTTTTGCCTTGCTGTCGCTGCAGTGACGATTGTGACTCAGTGTTTGAAATCACAGTGCCCTCTTCATTTTTCACTCATGTTCCGCAGGCTGCAGGTGGCACTACCAGTTCATTATCAACACGCAATGCCGCCGCACCAGAGCGCGGGCAGCTGCCTGTGTAGTTAATCTCTATTCGAAAAGGGCAGTTGTTTGAGGTGCAATGGATGAGCAGCCAGTTGCAGCAGAACAGGGAGCTGTGTCGCGCACTGTTTCCACAAAAGCGAAGAACACTGACGCAGGTAGCGTGGCCGAGCGGTCTAAGGCGCTGGTTTAAGGCACCAGTCTCTTCGGAGGCGTGGGTTCGAATCCCACCGCTGCCAATTTTTACTTCTCGTTTTTGTGCCATTGCGGTGTGGTCTCGTGGGTAAGAACGCAGCTCCTGTGACCGCCGTGGCGCGTAGGTAGCGTGGCCGAGCGGTCTAAGGCGCTGGTTTCAGGCACCAGTCTCTTCGGAGGCGTGGGTTCGAATCCCACCGCTGCCAATGTTTTCTGTCTCGGAAGCCGTAGCACTGATTACCCGCGACGAAAACAGCGCGGCAAGCCGTGAGCGTCTCTTTCTTAAATTGTCGTAGCAGCACAGTGCGTGGTGCAACGACAGGATTCACAGGCGCAGTTTGGTGTCACGATTGCTGGCGTTCGTCTCCACGAAATGTGTCCAGAGCACGACGTTCTATAAGGTGGAAACGCTAATTTTTGCCGTTGTCGTCAAGTAGATTGTGTATAGCTTGCTGTGTTCGCAGGAGGAGCCCTGGCGTCGTTATCCGGTGTGGTCTAGTGGCTAGGATACCTGGCTCTCACCCAGGAGGCCCGGGTTCGATTCCCGGTACCGGAAATGCGCATTTTGTTGCTCCTCTTATGCGACTTGTCCCGACTTAGCTCGACTGACGCTCCGCTGACGCTTGCAGAAAACTACGTTAAGTACGATTCGTGGTGACAAGTGACGGCGAGAGCGATGCGACATGTATCCACCTCTTATCGAGGCACCTACCTGTGGTCAACAGAGCTGGAGGACTGCAAGACATTGCCACGGGGGTTGAATGCAGCTAACCACACTGCTTAGTGTCCTAACAGCGCAGACACGTTCGCTTGCCAGTATACATGTAATGGAGACCGCGTCTGACACAGCTGTGGGGAGACACAGTGGTGTGTGGGCTGAGCTTTGCTGTGCATCGCCACTTGCAGTCGCGAGAACTGCTCTCGGCGGTGCTTCCGTGGCCGTGATCGTCTAGTGGTTAGGACATTGCGTTGTGGCCGCAATAACCCAGGTTCGAATCCTGGTCACGGCAAATTTTAAAGTTTTGCCTTGCTGTCGCTGCAGTGACGATTGTGACTCAGTGTTTGAAATCACAGTGCCCTCTTCATTTTTCACTCATGTTCCGCAGGCTGCAGGTGGCACTACCAGTTCATTATCAACACGCAATGCCGCCGCACCAGAGCGCGGGCAGCTGCCTGTGTAGTTAATCTCTATTCGAAAAGGGCAGTTGTTTGAGGTGCAATGGATGAGCAGCCAGTTGCAGCAGAACAGGGAGCTGTGTCGCGCACTGTTTCCACAAAAGCGAAGAACACTGACGCAGGTAGCGTGGCCGAGCGGTCTAAGGCGCTGGTTTAAGGCACCAGTCTCTTCGGAGGCGTGGGTTCGAATCCCACCGCTGCCAATTTTTACTTCTCGTTTTTGTGCCATTGCGGTGTGGTCTCGTGGGTAAGAACGCAGCTCCTGTGACCGCCGTGGCGCGTAGGTAGCGTGGCCGAGCGGTCTAAGGCGCTGGTTTCAGGCACCAGTCTCTTCGGAGGCGTGGGTTCGAATCCCACCGCTGCCAATGTTTTCTGTCTCGGAAGCCGTAGCACTGATTACCCGCGACGAAAACAGCGCGGCAAGCCGTGAGCGTCTCTTTCTTAAATTGTCGTAGCAGCACAGTGCGTGGTGCAACGACAGGATTCACAGGCGCAGTTTGGTGTCACGATTGCTGGCGTTCGTCTCCACGAAATGTGTCCAGAGCACGACGTTCTATAAGGTGGAAACGCTAATTTTTGCCGTTGTCGTCAAGTAGATTGTGTATAGCTTGCTGTGTTCGCAGGAGGAGCCCTGGCGTCGTTATCCGGTGTGGTCTAGTGGCTAGGATACCTGGCTCTCACCCAGGAGGCCCGGGTTCGATTCCCGGTACCGGAAATGCGCATTTTGTTGCTCCTCTTATGCGACTTGTCCCGACTTAGCTCGACTGACGCTCCGCTGACGCTTGCAGAAAACTACGTTAAGTACGATTCGTGGTGACAAGTGACGGCGAGAGCGATGCGACATGTATCCACCTCTTATCGAGGCACCTACCTGTGGTCAACAGAGCTGGAGGACTGCAAGACATTGCCACGGGGGTTGAATGCAGCTAACCACACTGCTTAGTGTCCTAACAGCGCAGACACGTTCGCTTGCCAGTATACATGTAATGGAGACCGCGTCTGACACAGCTGTGGGGAGACACAGTGGTGTGTGGGCTGAGCTTTGCTGTGCATCGCCACTTGCAGTCGCGAGAACTGCTCTCGGCGGTGCTTCCGTGGCCGTGATCGTCTAGTGGTTTGGACTCGCATTCGGGAGGACGACGGTTCAATCCCGTCTCCGGCCATCCTGATAGCCGGCACGGTAGCTCAGCGTGTTCGGTCAGAGGCCTGTGTGCTCTCTGCAATAAAAAAACTGAGTCAAGGATTCAACGATCAACTTTAACGGATGTCTTGTGACGTCCGCCCAGACCACACGCAACGAACTATATCGAACAAAATGAAAAAAAAAAAAAGAAAAAAAAAAAAAAAAAGTGGTTAGGACATTGCGTTGTGGCCGCAATAACCCAGGTTCCAATCCTGGTCACGGCAAATTTTAAAGTTTTGCCTTGCTGTCGCTGCAGTGACGATTGTGACTCAGTGTTTGAAATCACAGTGCCCTCTTCATTTTTCACTCATGTTCCGCAGGCTGCAGGTGGCACTACCAGTTCATTATCAACACGCAATGCCGCCGCACCAGAGCGCGGGCAGCTGCCTGTGTAGTTAATCTCTATTCGAAAAGGGCAGTTGTTTGAGGTGCAATGGATGAGCAGCCAGTTGCAGCAGAACAGGGAGCTGTGTCGCGCACTGTTTCCACAAAAGCGAAGAACACTGACGCAGGTAGCGTGGCCGAGCGGTCTAAGGCGCTGGTTTAAGGCACCAGTCTCTTCGGAGGCGTGGGTTCGAATCCCACCGCTGCCAATTTTTACTTCTCGTTTTTGTGCCATTGCGGTGTGGTCTCGTGGGTAAGAACGCAGCTCCTGTGACCGCCGTGGCGCGTAGGTAGCGTGGCCGAGCGGTCTAAGGCGCTGGTTTCAGGCACCAGTCCTCTTCGGAGGCGTGGGTTCGAATCCCACCGCTGCCAATGTTTTCTGTCTCGGAAGCCGTAGCACTGATTACCCGCGACGAAAACAGCGCGGCAAGCCGTGAGCGTCTCTTTCTTAAATTGTCGTAGCAGCACAGTGCGTGGTGCAACGACAGGATTCACAGGCGCAGTTTGGTGTCACGATTGCTGGCGTTCGTCTCCACGAAATGTGTCCAGAGCACGACGTTCTATAAGGTGGAAACGCTAATTTTTGCCGTTGTCGTCAAGTAGATTGTGTATAGCTTGCTGTGTTCGCAGGAGGAGCCCTGGCGTCGTTATCCGGTGTGGTCTAGTGGCTCAGTTCCGCTTTAGACGCCGTGCAGTGTGGACGTGCCTAGTCATCCGCTCCGCCGTAGCGTTACGTATAGTGGACTATCGTTGTTTACGTGTTGTGTTGCAACTTCTGTGAGTGTTTCTCCGTCGTTGTTTCGTACCTTTTGTTACTTTCTGTCCTTATTTCAGTGTGTTGTGTGTAGCGGTTTCGACCGCCTATTTTGAAAATGTCGTCCCAGGTTATTCCTCGTCAGGCTACAGTTAGTTTTACTTTCGACAAGTCAACCCGCAATGTGCAACCTAGTTCCCTTGAGATACATGATTGGTTGGTAGATACCTTTGGTGTTCATTCGGATCAGGTGCACACTGCTTATTTTGATACCGAACTGTATGTTTTCTTTGTTAAGTTCATGGACCCACTTCAGGTTGATAAAATTCTTTCTAAATATGGTCATCAAGTTCTCTTTCGGCATCGGGATGATTCTGTAAGTACCGTTCTGCTTTCCAATGCTTCCATCACGTATACCAATGTTCGTGTTTACAACCTTCCACCGGAGGTGGATAATGTCTATCTTAAGGAGGGTCTACAGAAGTATGGTGATGTAAAGAGCATTCGCCTTGAACGCTGGTCAAGCCAACATCGCCTGCAATGTTACAGTGGTATTCGTTCAGTCGAAATGCACATTAAGCAGAATATTCCATCTCACCTGCAGATCGGTGGATATCGTGTCCATGTAACATATAGTGGTCAGGTTGGCACCTGTTTTTTGTGCAATGAAAGTGGTCACGTGCGTACTGACTGTCCGCGGAGGGTTTTTGTTTTAAAAAATTCTCTCGAACAGCGTCGCAAGTTAACGGTCGCTGACCTCGTTGCAGGTGGTTCTGCTCTTGGTGTAGCACAGTCCAGTGGTAGTAGCGCCCCCGCCACAGGTTTTGCGCACCCCTGACACAGAATTTCCTCCTTTGCGTGCTAAATCTGATGTTGTTTCCGTCTGTCCCTCAGGTGGGTGTGCCACTTTTGAATAATAAGAGGCGTCGCCCACACGATGGAAATAGTACGGATGAGGATCTCCCTGAGATGCCCCAGTCCGAGCGACCGGCATCCTCCGAGCCACTGTGTACTGTAGCTGCTCCCTGCCCTCCTGAGGTAGCGGTTCCGGTGGCGGCTGCTGGCCCCCCTCCGGCCTCCGACGCAGCTTCTCTCGAGTCGGGACGTCGGTCGGGCCTGTTGGCGCCGTCTTCCAAACCGACTTCGATGTCACAACAAGTGGAGCCGCGACAACTTCCTGCTTCGCTGCCCCATACCTCTGCCAGCGGAGCTGCTCCGCTTCCTTCCAACTCTGCGCCATCGGACCTTCCTGCTCACGTTTCGCCTCCGTGCAGTCCATGTTTGCCGGAAGCTAGTGCAGGTGTTGACCATTCCGTTTCGTCGGATGTTTCCGGCGACCCCGGATCCCGCATGTGGACCGGCGCGGGTGGTGTCGGATACAGAACTTGACCCTCCTACGTCACCGGCGGCTGAAGCTTCCTTGCCCGTCAGCCGACGCAAGTTACGCGTTCAGCCGAACGTTAATGCTGTTCGTAAAAAACCGAAACGTAAGGGATCCGCGGAACGGGGTAGCACTCCCCCTCCCTCGGATGCCTCCGTCACCCCTGGTATGGACTGTGACGCTGGTGCGTCGGTGTAGGTGATTTGTTTTCTCGCTTTTCTGTCTATGGTTCAAGCATACACCTTTCTTACCTTAAATGTTAACCGTATTGAGTCCGACGTTCGCATTGCCTCTTTGCGGCAGTTTATTTACGACGCCTGTGCGGACGTAGTGTTTTTGCAGGAAGTGTTGTTTTTCTGATCTCTCTCTACCTGGATTTCAAACTGCTTTTAATGTCGCGCCGGAATATTCAACAGGAACTGCTCTTTTCTCTCGAGAGGGCATTCCTATTACTGACATTGAATTCCTTGACTCTGGCCGTGGGATTGGTTGTCGTCTTTTTGATCTCCGCCTCGTTGTTTTGTATGCCCCCTCTGGTTCGGGTCACACTGTGGCTCGATCGCGCTTTTATAAAGAAGAGCTTATTTATCTTTTGCGCCAGAGTCCTCGGAGTCTCCTGCTCGGAGGCGATTTTAATTGTGTTTTACGCCCTGCAGACCAGTCCCCCAATTTTAATTATTGCCGTGATTTACATGACTTAGTTCGTACGATGCATCTGCGTGATGTTTGGGAACACAAATATCCAACCCTGGTGAAATATACGTTTTTTACCGGGTCCTCATGCAGTAGACTCGACAGATTCTATTTATCTGATTTTTTATGTGATAAAATTCTTTCTGTCGATGTTATTCCTACTAGTTTTTCTGACCATTGTGCTTTTACTGCAACTGTAAATCTTAGTCACCAACCTGCAAAACTTTATCGTTCCCAGTGGATGTTAAATGTTTCCCACCTTGCCGACAGTGCTATGGATGATGTTATAAGTGGCGTGTGGGAGCGATGTCTTCGCTCTGTCCCGCGATACCCCTCCTTGCTGGTTTGGTGGACTGCGTTTGCCAAGCCCAAGATTCGTCAGACTTTGATTTTTTACTGTGCTGCAAGGGCGCGTGATTTTAAGAACACGTATGAATATTACTACTCTGTCCTGCGTGAACTATATGTCGCGGCGGGTACCTCTCCACTGCGGATCCATGATGTTCGTCGTATTAAAGCCAAGCTCTTGAGCCTTAAACGACGACAGATGGATGGTCTGCGAGTTAAGTCGAAACCTCACTCTCTTGTTGAAGGTGAGCTGACATCCTTGTACCACCTGCTACGGCATCAGACTCGTCGTCGTCGCTCCTTCATCTCTTCTCTTACGGTGGATGATGGACGACAGCTTATTGCACAGGAGGAAATGGTTCGTGCTCTTCATCAGTATTATACTAGTCTATATTCTGCCGATGATTCTGGTGAGTCTCTTTCGGATGATGTCCTTGGGGATCTAACTGCGACGATCGCGCCTGACGCGAACGGCGAATTTCTCCGGGAGTTCCAGGTAGATGATGTTTTCGATTTTATTGCTCGCTCTCCGTCCAGTAAATCGCCGGGTCCAGACGGCCTGCCTAAAGAATTTTATCTCCGTTTTTGGCCTCTTTTGGGTGGCATTTTACGCAGATTTTAAATGAGATTGTCAGGGGGGTGGATGTGCCTGCCGATTTTAAAGTAGGGAAAATTGTTTTAATTCCGAAGTCCTCTGGTCGTTTATCTGCTGCCAATCTTCGTCCGCTCACATTGCTGAACTTTGACTACAAGACAGCTGCTAGAGCGCTCAATAGCCGGTTGTCTTCTCTGCTTCGGGGTGTGATTGGTGCACATCAATGTTGTTTCATGATAGATCTATTCTGACACCAGTAGCCGAATATCGGGATGTTGTCTCGGTTGCGGCGGTTACAAACGTACATTGTGCCTTTGCCTTCCTTGATTTTTACAAGGCTTTTGATCACGTCAGTCATGTGTTTTTAGATCATGTTTTAGGTACAATAGGTTTTAACGCTTCATCACGTGGTGTTCTTGGCAATTTGTATAGGGGAATAACAGCTCGGGTGTCAGTCAATGGGCAGCTGACGCCGCCCATTGCTATCCGCGCGGAGTGCCTCAGGGTAGTCCGCTCTCTATGTCTTTATTCGTATTGTCCCTGGAACCGCTGCTTCGGACTATTGCTCTCAAGCTTCAGGGTATGTCCCTCTCTGGTGGGAAGCTCTCTGTTAAGGCATATGCGGATGATGTCGTTGTTCTCCTCCGTCAACGTGATGATATCCGGTTGTTGAAAGGGGCAGTTGATGCATACTGTCGTGTCTCTGGAGCGCGTCTCAATCAGGGTAAATGTAAGTTCCTTGATATTCGAGGATTTCGCGATGCTGATGTCCCTTGGGCCACTTTTGTCGATCGCCATACGTCCTTGGGGATTATCATTGATCGGTGTCCTCTAAAAATGGCGGCTCTCAATTGGAAATCTGTCACCGAGAAGATACAGGGGGCTCTGATGGTCCATGAGCAGCGCTCTGCTACCATTTTGCAAAAGTCAGAATTTTAGACACCTACGTTCTATGTAAAGCTTATTATGTTGCTCAGCTGTTCCCACTTCCCATGATGGTGGCGAAAAGGTTGCGCCAATTGTCTAGCAGGTTTATATGGAAGGGCCATCTATTCAAGTTACGTTACGAGGTTATGACGAAACCGCGTATCTCCGGAGGCTTGGGCCTCTCTGACATTACTCGCAAGGCGTCTGCTTTGTACGTCCGCCGAACGACTCTAATTGTTACGCAAGAAGAGACTTCAATTACATCCAGGCTTTTTACTGTTGTGCGTCCGGCGAGCCTTGCTCCACCTGTCGATGTCGGACGGCTAAATATTAAGCTGAAACACATTCGGGAGTTTTACATTGCGGTGAGTTACCTCGGTGACGTCTTCTTGCGGCGACCGGTGCCAACGACCAAGGGCTTGATTGCCCGCTGGGAGGGGCTGGCCGGTCCCAATCCAATAGAACTGGCGTCTCCATCTGTGTCCTGGAGGAACGTCTGGAAGAATGTTAGTCTGCCGATCCACTCTATGGCCGTGGCGTCCACGTGGTATAGGGTAATAAATAATTTGGTTCCCACCAATGTACGACTGCACCGTATTGGTCTTTCTGACACGGACACCTGTACTCGGTGTGGTCTCCTGGATACCCTTGAACATCGATTCACCTGCTGTGGGCACCTTGCCAATTGGCGTTGGCTCAGGAAACAACTTGCTTTTGTCACTAGGTCTGCTGAAGCCGCTTATACTATTGACATCATCGTCCGGCCCGATTCCTCCTTTTTCCGCGAACGAAGCTCCATACAGTCATGTGGTTGATTGGACATTTCGTACATTTTGTCATCAGTTGTCATGAAGACGATGGACACCTAGCATTTCGGCAGTACATGCTTACTGCTTACTGGCAGCGCTTGCGATTGCCAGGCCTCCGTGATGATTTTGCAAATATGCTTAGCCTGACATTTGAAAGAGAGGGTGTTGGCTAAGGACACCTGTGTGAGCCATTTTCTTTTATACTGTTTCGGGATTTACCGCCTTGGTGTATGTTTCTTCTTTACATCCAGGACTGAAGATTTCGTGGACCTTTAGGGCGCTCAAGAAAAACAAACGAGCGACCACGAACCGAGACAGTAGGGGATAATACTACGCCCTTGTACAGGTGCCTTTCGGAAACAGGACGGTGGAGTCGTCGTGGCCAGGCCTCGGGCTTCGACCCCTGCCCACTTTGCTTCCGCAGGCCTGAATCTCACTGTCACCTCTAACTTTACACAATGAAAAAAAAATATGAATTAATTATGCACTCCCAGTATATCAAAATTGAGGTACAAATCCACCCTTTGCTGTTTGCATTAGAAACCAATTATATCTTCTTTTTATTTAAGTGTGTGTGTGTGTATGTCTGTGTGTGTGTATGTGTGTGTGTGTGTGTGTGTGTGTGTGTGTCTGTTGTGTGTTTCCCTTTGGACTTAAAAGAATGCTGTAAAAAAAAAAAAAAAAAAAAAAAAGTCGGTAGAGCATTAGGCTTTTAACCTAAGGGTCCAGGGTTAAAAAAAAAAAAAAAAAAAAAAAAAAGTGGCTAGGATACCTGGCTCTCACCCAGGAGGCCCGGGTTCGATTCCCGGTACCGGAAATGCGCATTTTGTTGCTCCTCTTATGCGACTTGTCCCGACTTAGCTCGACTGACGCTCCGCTGACGCTTGCAGAAAACTACGTTAAGTACGATTCGTGGTGACAAGTGACGGCGAGAGCGATGCGACATGTATCCACCTCTTATCGAGGCACCTACCTGTGGTCAACAGAGCTGGAGGACTGCAAGACATTGCCACGGGGGTTGAATGCAGCTAACCACACTGCTTAGTGTCCTAACAGCGCAGACACGTTCGCTTGCCAGTATACATGTAATGGAGACCGCGTCTGACACAGCTGTGGGGAGACACAGTGGTGTGTGGGCTGAGCTTTGCTGTGCATCGCCACTTGCAGTCGCGAGAACTGCTCTCGGCGGTGCTTCCGTGGCCGTGATCGTCTAGTGGTTTAGGACATTGCGTTGTGGCCGCAATAACCCAGGTTCGAATCCTGGTCACGGCAAATTTTAAAGTTTTGCCTTGCTGTCGCTGCAGTGACGATTGTGACTCAGTGTTTGAAATCACAGTGCCCTCTTCATTTTTCACTCATGTTCCGCAGGCTGCAGGTGGCACTACCAGTTCATTATCAACACGCAATGCCGCCGCACCAGAGCGCGGGCAGCTGCCTGTGTAGTTAATCTCTATTCGAAAAGGGCAGTTGTTTGAGGTGCAATGGATGAGCAGCCAGTTGCAGCAGAACAGGGAGCTGTGTCGCGCACTGTTTCCACAAAAGCGAAGAACACTGACGCAGGTAGCGTGGCCGAGCGGTCTAAGGCGCTGGTTTAAGGCACCAGTCTCTTCAGAGGCGTGGGTTCGAATCCCACCGCTGCCAATTTTTACTTCTCGTTTTTGTGCCATTGCGGTGTGGTCTCGTGGGTAAGAACGCAGCTCCTGTGACCGCCGTGGCGCGTAGGTAGCGTGGCCGAGCGGTCTAAGGCGCTGGTTTCAGGCACCAGTCTCTTCGGAGGCGTGGGTTCGAATCCCACCGCTGCCAATGTTTTCTGTCTCGGAAGCCGTAGCACTGATTACCCGCGACGAAAACAGCGCGGCAAGCCGTGAGCGTCTCTTTCTTAAATTGTCGTAGCAGCACAGTGCGTGGTGCAACGACAGGATTCACAGGCGCAGTTTGGTGTCACGATTGCTGGCGTTCGTCTCCACGAAATGTGTCCAGAGCACGACGTTCTATAAGGTGGAAACGCTAATTTTTGCCGTTGTCGTCAAGTAGATTGTGTATAGCTTGCTGTGTTCGCAGGAGG
>NW_025727857.1:0-169940 GCF_021461385.2 Schistocerca piceifrons | reverse complement strand
ATTCCTGTGACACTAGTTAGAGATTCCGATGCATCACTTCAGGTTTACTGTATCCCTCTGACCATCTTATTGACGACGAAACACAGTAATTGCATCGGAATTTAATTGAAAGGGCACAATGCCGACTTAAGTACAAGAAGACTGACTCTTCTTACTGTCTATGTTTTGAACCATTCCTGTGACACTAGTTATAGATTCCGAAGCTTCACTCTATGTTTACTGTATCCCTTGGACCTTCTTATTGACTATGAAACACAGAAATTGTATCGGAATTAAATACAAAAGGCACAATGCTGACTTAAGTACAAGAAGACTGACTCTTCCTACTTTCTATGTTTTGAACCATTCCTGTGACACTAGTTATAGATTCCGATGCTTCACTTCAGGTTTACTGTATCCCTCTGACCTTCGTAGTGACGATGAAACACAGAAATTGCATCGGAATTAAATACAAAATGCACAATGACGACTTAAGTACATTTAGACTGACTCTTCCTACTGTGTATACTTTGAAACATTCCTGTGACACTAGTTATAGATTCCGATGCTTCATTTCAGGTTTACTGTATCCCTTGGATCTTCTTATTGACGATGAAACACAGAAATTGCATCGGAATGAAATACAAAAGGCTCAATGCCGACATAAGTACAAGAAGACTGACCTTTCTTACTCTCTATGCTTTGAACCATTACTGTGACACTAGTTATAGATTCCGATGCTTCACTTCAGGTTTACTGTACCCCTCGGACCTTCTTATTGACGATGAAACACAGAAATTTCATCGGAATTAAATACAAAAGGCACAATGCCGACTTAAGTACAAGAAGACTGACTCATCCAACTGTCTAAGTTTGAACCATTCCTGTGATACTAGTTATTGATTTTGATGCTACACTTCAGTTTTACTGTATCCCTCTGATCTTCTTATTGACGATGAAACACAGAAATTGCATCGGAATGCAATACAAAAGGCACAATGCCGACTTAAGTAAAAGAAGACTGACTCTTCATACTGACTGTTTTGAACCATTCCTGTGACACTAGTTATAGATTACGATGCTTCACTTCAGGTTTACTGTATCCCACTGTCCTTCTTATTGACGATGAAACACAGAAATTGCATCGGAATTAAATTCAAACGGCACAATGTCGACTTAAGTACAAGATGACTGACTCTCCTTACTGTCTCTGCTTTCAACCATTCCTGTGAAACTAGATATAGATTCCGATGCTTCACTTCAGGTTTACTGTATCCCTTGGAATTCTTATTAACGATGAAATACAGAAATTGCATCAAAATTAAATAGAAAAGGCACAATACCGACTTAAGTACAAGAAGACTGACTCTTCTTACTGATTATGTTTAGAAACATTCCTGTGACTCTAGCTACAGATTCCGATGCTTCACTTCAGGTTTACTTTATCCCTCTGACTTTCTTATTGACGATGAAACACAGAAATTGCATCGGAATTAAATAGAAAATGCACGATGCCGACATATGTACAAGAAGATTGACGCTTCCTACTGTCTATGTTTTGAACCATTCCTTTGACACTAGTTATAGATTCCGATGCTCCACTTCAGGTTTACTGCATCCCTCTGACCTTCTTATTGACGATGAAACACAGAATTTGCATCGGAATTAAATACAAAAGGCACAATGCCGACTTAAGTACAAGAAGACTGACCTTTCTTACTGTCTATGCTTTGAACCATTACTGTGACACTAGTTATAGATTCCGATGCTTCACTTCAGGTTTACTGTATCCCTCTGACCTTCTTACTGACGATGAAACAAAGTAATTGCATCGGAATTAAATAGAAAAGGCACAATGCCGACTTAAGTACAAGAAGACTGACTCTTCTTACTGTCTATGTTTTGAACCATTCCTGTGACGCTAGTGACCGGTTCCGATGCTTCACATCAAGTTTACTGTATCCCTTGGACCTTTTTATTGACGATGAAACACAGATATTGCTTCGGAATTGAATACAAAAGGCACAATGATGACGTAAGTACAAGAAGACTGACTCATCTTACAGACTATGTTTTGAACCATTCCTGTGACACTAGTTAGAGATTCCGATGCTTCACTTCAGGTATACTGTATCCCTCTGACCTTCTTATTGACGATGAAAAACAGTAATTGTATCGGAATTTAATTGATAAGGGCACAATGCCGACTTAAGTACAAGAAGACTGACTCTTTTAGCTGTCTATGTTTTGAACCATTCCTGTGACACTAGTTATAGATTCCGATGCCTCACTCTAGGTTTACTGTATCCCTTGGACCTTCTTATTGACTATGAAACACAGAAATTGTACCGGAATTAAATACAAAATGCAATATGCCGACTTAAGTACAAGAAGACTGACTCTTCTTACTGTCTATGTTTTTAACCATTCCTGTGACACTAGTTACAGATTCCGATGCTGCACTTCAGGTTTACTGTATCCCTTGGACCTTCTTATTGACGATAAAACACAGAAACTGCATCGTAATTAAATACAAAAGGCACAATGCCGACTTAAGCACAAGAAGACTGACTCTTCGTACTGACTATGTTTTGAACCATTCCTGTGACACTAGTTATAGATTCCGATGATTCACGTCAGATTTACTGTATGCCTTGGACCTTCTTATTGACGAAGAAACACAGAAATTGCATCGAAATTAAATAGAAAAGGCACAATGCCGGCTTAAGTACATGTAGACTGACTCTTCTTGCAGACTATGTTTGGAACCATTCCTGTGATACTAGTTATAGATTCCGATGCTTCACTTCAGGTTTTGTGTATCCCTCTGACCTTCTTATTGACGATGAAACACAGATATTGCATCGGAATGAAATAGAAAAGGCACAATGCCGACTTAAGCACAAGAAGACTGACTCTCCTTGCTGACTGTGTTTGAACTCTTCCTGTGACACTAGTTATAGATTCTGATGTTTCACTTCAGGTTTACTGTATCCCGCTGACCTTCTTATTGACGATGAAACACAGAAATTGCATCGCAATTAAATTGAAAACGAACAATGCCGACTGAAGTACAAGAAGACTGACTCTTCTTACTGACTATGTTTGAACCATTCCAGTGACACTAGTTATAGATTCCGATGCTTCACTTCAGGTTTACTGTATCCCTCTGACCTTCTTATTGACGATGAAACACACAAATTGGATCGGAATTAAATAGAAAAGGCACAATGCCGACTTTAGTACATGAGGACTGACTCTTCTTACTGACTATGTTTGGAACCATTCCTCTGACACTAGTTATAGATTCCGATGCTTCATTTCAGGTTTACTGTATCCCTTGGACCATCTTCTTGACGATGAAACACAGAAATTGCATCGGAATTAAATAGAAAATGCACAATGCCGACTTAAGTACTAGAAGACTGTCTCTTCTTACTGTCTATGTTTTGAACCATTCCTGTGACGCTAGTTACAGTTTTCCGATGCTTCACTTCAGGTTTACTGTATCCCTCTGAGTTTCTTACTGACGATGAAACACAGATATTGCATCGTAATTAAATAGAAATGGCGCAATGCCGACTTAAGGTCAAGAAGACTGACTCTTCTTACTGACTATGTTTGAACCATTCCAGTGACACTAGTTATAAATTCCGATGTTTCACTTCAGGTTTACTGTATCCCTCTGACCTTCTTATTGACGATGAAACACACAAATTGCATCGGAATTAAATAGAAAAGGCACAATGCCGACTTAAGTACATGAGGACTGACTCTTCTTACTGACTATGTTTGGAACCATTCCTCTGACACTAGTTATAGATTCCGATGCTTCATTTCAGGTTTACTGTATCCCTTGGACATTATTATTGACGATGAAACACAGAAATTGCATCGGAATTAAATACAAAAGGCACAATGCCGACTTAGGTACAAGAAGACTGACTCTTCTTACTGACTGTTTTGAACCATTCCTGTGACACTAGTTATAGATTCCGCGCTTCACTTCAGGTTTTCTGTATCCCTCTGACCTTCTTATTGACGAAGAAACACAGAAATTGCATCGGAATTAAATACAAAAGGCACAATGTCGACTAAAGTACAAGAAGACTGACCCTTCTTACTGTCACTGTTTTGAATCATTCCTGTGACATTAGTTATATATTCCGATGCTTCACTTCAGGTTTACTGTATCCCTCTGACCTTCTTATTGACGATGAAACACACAAATTGCATCGGAATTAAATAGAAAAGGCACAATGCCGACTTAAGTACATGAGGACTGACTCTTCTTACTGACTATGTTTTGAACTATTCCTGTGACACTAGTTATAGATTTATATGATTCACTTTAGGTGTACTGTATCCCTTGGACTTTCTTATTGACGATGATACACAGAAATTGCATCGGAATTGAATAGTAAAGGCACAAAGCCGACTTAAGTACAAGAAGACTGCCTCTTCTTACTGTCTATGTTTTGAACCTCTCCTGTGTCACTAGTTATAGATTCCGATGGTTCACTCCAGGTCTACTGTATCCCTTGGACCCTCTTATTGACGATGAAACGCAGAAATTCCATCGGAATTAAATAGAAAAGGCACAATGCCGACATAAGTACAAGAAGACTGACTCTTCTTACTGTCTATGTTTTGAACCATTCCTGTGAAGCTAGTTACAGATTCCGATGCTTCACTTCAGGTTTACTGTATCCCATGGACCTTCTTATTGACGATGAAAGACAGAAATTGCATCGTAATTAAATAGAAAAGGCACAATGCCGACTTAAGTACAAGAAGACTGACTCTTCCTACTGTCTATGTTTTGAACCATTCCTCTGACACTAGGTATAGATTCCGATGCTTAACTTCAGATTTACTGTATCCCTCTGACCTTATTTTTGACGATGAAACACAGAAATTGCATCGGCATTAAATAGAAAAGGCACAATGCCGACTTAAGTACAAGAAGACTGACTCTTCCTACGGTCTATGTTTTGAACCATTCCTGTGACACTAGTTATAGATTCCGATGCTTCTTTCGGGTTTACTGTATCCCTCTGACCTTCTTATTGACGAAGAAACACAGAAATTGCATCGGAAATAAATACAAAAGGCACGATGCCGACTTAAGTACATGTAGAATGAATCTTCCTACTGTCTATGTTTTGAACCATTCCTGTGACACTTGTTATAGATTCCGATGCTTCATTTCAGGTTTACTGTAACCCTTGGATCTTCTTATTGACGATGAAACACAGATAGTGCATCGGAGTTAAATATAAAAGGCACAATGCCGACTTAATACAAGAAGACTGACTCTTCTTACTGACTGTTTTGAACCATTCCTGTGACACTAGTTAGAGATTCCGATGCTTCACTTCAGGGTTGCTGTATTCCTCTGACCTTCTTATTGACGATGAAACTCAGAAATTGCATCGGAATTAAAAACAAAAGGCACAATGCCGATTTAAGTACAAGAAGACTGATTCTTCTTTTTGTCTATGTTTTGAACCATTTCTGTGACTCTAGTTATAGATTCCGATGCTTTACTTCAGGTTTACTGTATCCCTTGGACCTTCTTATTGACGACGAAACACAGAAATTGCATCGGAAGTAAATACAAGATGCACAATGCCGACTTAAGTACAAGAAGACTGACTCTTCCTACTGTCTATGCTTTGAACGATTCCTGTGACATTAGTTATAGATTCCGATGCTTCACTTCAGGTTTACTGTATCCCTTGGACCTTCTTATTGACGATGAAACACGGAAATTGCATCGGAAATAAATATAAAAGGCACGATGCCTACTTAAGTACATGTAGAATGAATCTTCCTACTGTCTATGTTTTGAACCATTCCTGTGACACTTGTTATAGATTGCGATGCTTCATTTCAGGTTTACTGTAACCCTTGGATCTTCTTATTGACGATGAAACACAGGTAGTGCATCGGAGTTAAATACAAAAGGCACTATGCCGACTTATGTACAAGAAGACTGACTCTTCTTACTGACTGTTTTGAACCATTCCTGTGACACTAGTTAGAGATTCCGATGCTTCACTTCAGGTTTGCTGTATTCCTCTGAACTTCTTATTGACGATGAAACTCAGAAATTGCATTGCAAATAAACACAAAAGGCACAATGCCGATTTAAGTACAAGAAGACTGATTCTTCTTTTTGTCTATGTTTTGAACCATTCCTGTGACTCTAGTTATAGATTCCGATGCTTGACTTCTGGTTTACTGTATCCCTTGGAGCTTCTTATTGACGACGAAAAACAGAAATTGCATCGGAATTAAATACAAAATGCACAATGAGGACTTAAGTACAAGAAGACTGACCCCTCTTACCGTCTATGTTTTGAACCATTCCTGTGACACTAGTTATAGATTCCGATGCTTCACTTCAGGTTTACTGTATCCCTCTGACCTTCTTATTGACGATGAAACACAGATATTGCACCGGAATTAGATACAAAAGGCACAATGCCGACTTAAGTACAAGAAGACTGGCTCTTCGTACTGACTATGTTTTGAATCATTCCTGTGACACTAGTTATAGATTCCGATGATTCACTTCAGGTGTACTGTATCCCTTGGACTTTCTTATTGACGATGAAACACAGAAATTGCATCGGAATTAAATAGAAAAGGCACAATGCCGACTTAAGTACAAGAAGACTGACTCTTCTTACTGACTATGTTTGGAACCATTCCTGTGACACTAGTTATAGATTCCGATGCTTCACTTCAGGTATACTGTATCCCTCTGTCCTTCTAGTTGACGATGAAACACAGATATTGCATCGGAATTAAATAGAAAAGGCAATGTTTTGAACCATTCCTGTGACACTAGTTATAGATTCCGATGCTTCACTTCAGGTTTACTGTATCCCTCTGACCTTCTTATTGACGATGAAACTCAGAAATTGAATCGGAAGTAAATACAAAAGGCACAATGCCGACTTAAGTACAAGAAGAATGACTCTTCTTTTTGTCTATGTTTTGAACGATTCCTGTGACACTAGTTATAGATTCCGATGCTTCACTTCAGGTTTACTGTATCCCTTGGACCTTCTTATTGACGACGAAACACAGAAATTGCATCGGAAGTAAATACAAGAGGCACAATGCCGACTTAAGTACAAGAAAACTGACTCTTCCTACTGTCTATGTTTTGAACCATTCCTGTGACACTTGTTACAGATTCTGATGCTTCATTTCAGGTTTACTGTATCCCTTGGATCTTCTTATTGACGATGAAACACAAATAGTGCGTCGGAGTTAAATACAAAAGGCACAATGCCAACTTAAGTACATGAAGATTGACTCTTCCTACTGTCTATGTTTTGAACCATTCCTGTGAGACTAGTTATAGATTCCGATGCTTCACTTCAGGTTTACTGTGTCCTTCTGACCTTCTTTTTGACGATGAAACACAGAAATTGCATCGGAATTAAATAGAAAATCCATAATGCCGACTTAAGTACAAGAAGACTGACTCTTCCTACTGTCAATGTTTTGAACCATTCCTGTGACACTAGTTATAGATTCCGATGCTTCACCTCAGATTTACTGTATCACTTGGACCTTCTTATTGACGATGAAACACAGAAATTGCATCGGAATTGAATTCAAAAGGCACAATGCCAACTTAGGTACAAGAAGACTGAATCTTCTTACTGACTGTTTTTAATCATTAATGTGACACTAGTTATAGATTTCGATGCTTCACTTCAGGTTTACTGTATCCCTCTGACCTTCTTATTGACGACGAAACACAGAAATTGCATCGAAATTAAATACAAAAGGCACAATGTCGACTAAAGTACAAGAAGACTGACCCTTCTTACTGCCAATGTTTTGAACCATTCCTGTGACATCAGTTACAGATTCCGATGATTCACTTGAGGATTACTGTATCCCTCTGACCTTCTTATTGGCGATGAAACACAGAAATTGCATCGGAATTAGATACAAAAGGCACAATGCCGACTTAAGTACAAGATGACTGACTCTTCGTACTGACTATGCTTTGAACTATTCCTGCGACACTAGTTATAGATTCCGACGATTCACTTCAGGTGTACTGTATCTCTAGGACCTTCTTATTGACGATGAAACACAGAAATGGCATCGGAATTAAATAGAAAAGGCACAATGCCGACATAAGTACAAGAAGACTGACTCTACTTACTGACTATGTTTGGAACCATTCCTGTGACACTAGTTACAGATTCCGATGCTTCACTTCAGGTTTACTGTATCCCTCTGACCTTCTTATTGACGATGAAACACAGACATTGCATCGGAATTAAATAGAAAAGGCACAATGCCGACTTAAGTACAAGAAGACTGACTCTTCTTACTGACTATGCTTTGAACCATTCCTGTGACACTAGTTATTGATTCCGATGTTTCACTTCAGATTTACTGTAACCCTCTGACCTTCTTATTGACGATGAAACAGAGAAATTGCTTCGGAATTAAATTGAAAAGGCACAATGCCGACTTATGTACAAGAAGACTGACCCTTCTTACTGTCAATGTTTTGAACCATTCCTGTGACATTAGTTACAGATTCCGATGCTTCACGTCAGGTGTACTGTATACCTCTGACCTTCTTATTGACGATGAAACACAGAAATTGCATCGGAATTAAATACAAAACGCACAATGCCGACTTAAGTACAAGAAGACTGACTCTTCGTACTGACTATGTTTTGACATATTCCTGTGGCACTAGTTATAGATTCCGATGATTCACTTCAGGTGTACTGTATCCCTAGGACCTTCTTATTTACGATGAAACACAGAAATTTCATCGGAATTAAATAGAAAAGGCACAATGCAACTTAAGTACAAGAAGACAGACTCTTCTTACTGACTATGTTTGGAACCTATCCTGTATCACTAGTTATAGATTCCGATGCTTCACTTCAGGTTTACTGTATCCCTCTAACCTTCTTATTGACGATGAAACACAGATATTGCATCGGAATTAAATAGAAAAGGCTCAATGCCGACTTAAGTACAAGAAGACTGATTCTTCTTACTGTCTATGTTTTGAACGATTCCTGTGACATTAGTTATAGATTCCGATGATTCACTTCAGGTGTACTGTATCCCTAGGACCTTCTTATTTACGATGAAACACAGAAATTTCATCGGAATTAAATAGAAAAGGCACAATGCAACTTAAGTACAAGAAGACTGACTCTTCCTACTTTCTATGTTTTGAACCATTCCTGTGACACTAGTTATAAATTCAGATGCTTCACTTCTCGTTTACTGTATCCCTCTGACCTTCTTATTGACGATGAAACACAGAAATTGCATCGGAATTAAATAGAAAAAGCTCAATGCCGACTTAAGTGCAAGAAGACTGATTCTTCTTACTGTCTATGTTTTGAACGATTCCTGTGACATTAGTTATAGATTCCGATGCTTCACTTCAGGTTTACTGTATCCCTTGGACCTTCTTATTGACGAAGAAACACAGAAATTGCATCGGAATTAAATACAAACGGCACAATGCCGACTTAAGTACTAGAAGACTGACTCTTTTTACTGACTATGTTTTGAACCATTCCTGTGACACTACATATTGATTCCGATTCTTCACTTCAGGTTCACTGTATCCCTCTGACCTTCTTATTGACGATGAAACACAGATATTGCATCGGAATTAAATAGAAAAGGCTCAATGCCGATTTAAGTACAAGAAGACTGATTCTTCTTAATGTCTATGTTTTGAACGATTCCTGTGACATTAGTTATAGATTCCGATGCTTCACTTCAGGTTTACTGTATCCCTTGGACCTTCTTATTGACGAAGAAACACAGAAATTGCATCGGAATTAAATACAAACGGCACAATGCCGACTTAAGTACTAGAAGACTGACTCTTCTTACTGACTATGTTTTGAACCATTCCTGTGACACTAGTTATAGATTCCGATGTTTCACTTCAGATTTACTCTATCACTAGGACCTTGTTATTGACGATGAAACACAGAACGTGCATCGGAATTAAATAGAAAAGGCACATTGCTGACTTAAGTACAAGAAGACTGACTCTTCCTACTTTCTATGTTTTGAACCATTCCTGTGACACTAGTTATAGATTCAGATGCTTCACTTCTCGTTTACTGTATCCCTCTGACCTTCCTATTGACGATGAAACACAGAAATTGCATCCGAATTAAATACAAAAGGCACAATGCCGACTTAAGTACAAGAAGACTGACCTTTCTTACTGTCTATGCTTTGAACCACACCTGTGACACTAGTTATAGATTCCGATGCTTCACTTCAGGTTTACTGTATCCCTCTGACCTTCTTATTGATGATGAAACTCAGAAATTGCATCGGAATTAAATACAAAAGGCGCAATGCCGACTTAAGTACAAGAAGACTGACTCTTCTTTTTGTCTATGTTTTGAACCATTCCTGTGACACTAGTTATAGACTCCGATGCTTCACTTCAGGTTTACTGTATCCCTTGGGCCATCTTATTGACGATGAAACACAGAAATTGCATCGGAAATAAATACAAAAGGCACAATGCCGACTTAAGTACTAGAAGACTGACTCGTCCTACTGTCTACGTTTTGAAAGATTCCTGTGACATTAGTTATAGATTCCGACGCTGCACTCCAGGTTCACTGTATCCCTTGGGTCTTCTTATTGACGATGAAACACAGAAATTGCATCGGAAACAAATACAAAAGGCACGATGCCGACTTCAGTACATGTAGAATGAATCTTCCTACTGTCTATGTTTTGAACCATTCCTGTGACACTTGTTATAGATTCCGATGCTTCATTTCTGGGTTACTGTATCACATCGATCTTCTTATTGACGATGAAACACAGATAGTGCATCGGAGTTTAATACAAAAGGCACAATGCCGACTTAAGTACAAGAAGACTGTTTCTTCCTACTGTCTATGTTTTGAACCATTCCTGTGAGACTAGTTATAGATTCCGATGCATCACTTCAGTTTCACTGTATCCGTCTGACCTTCTATTTGACGATGAAACACAGAAATTGCATCGGAATTAAATAGAAAAGGCACAATGCCGACTTAAGTACAAGAAGACTGTCTCTTCTTACTGACTGCTTTGAACCATTCCTGTGACACTAGTTATAGATTCCGATGCTTCACTTCAGGTTTACTGTACCCTCTGACCTTCTTATTGACGGTGAAACACAGAAATTCCATCGGAATTAGATACAAAAGGCACAATGCGGACTTACGTACAAGAAGACTGACTCTTCGTACTGACTATGTTTTGAACCATTCCTGTGACACTACTTATGGATTCCGATGATTCACTTCAGGTGTACTGTATCCCTTGGACCTTCTTATTGACGAAGAAACACAGAAATTGCATCGGAATTAAATACAAAAGGCACAATGCCAACATATGTACAAGAGGACTGTCTCTTCTTACTGACTATGTTTTGAACCATTCCTGTGACACTAGTTATAGATTCCAATGCTTCACTTGAGGTTTACTGTATCCGTTGGACCTTCGTACTGACGATGAAACACAGAAATTGCATCGGAATTTAATACAAAAGGCACAATGCCGACTTAAGTACAAGAAGACTGACTCTTCCTACGGTCTATGCTTTGAACCATTCCTGTGACAGTAGTTATAGATTCCGATGCTTCACTTCGGGTTTACTGTATCCCTCTGACCTTCTTATTGACAACGAAACACAGAATTTGCATCGGAATTAAATTGAAAAGGCACAATTCCGACTTAAGTACAAGAAAACTGACTCTTTTTACTGTCTATGTTTTGAACCATTCCTGTGACACTAGTTATAGATTCCGATGCTTCACTTCAGGTTTACTGTATCCCTTGGACCTTTTTATTGACAATGAAACACAGAAATGGCATCTGAATTAAATACAAAATGCACAATGCTGACTTAAGTACAAGAAGGCTGACTCTTCTTACTGACTGTTTTGAACCAGTCCTGTGACACTAGTTATAGATACCGATGCTTCATTTCAGGATCACTGTATCCCTCTGACCTTCTTATTGACGATGAAACACAGAAATTGCATCGGAATTAAATACAATAGGCACAATGCCAACATAAGTACAAGAGTTCTGTCTCTACTTACTGACTATGCTTTGAACCACTGTTGTGACACTATTTATAGATTCCGATGATTCACTTCAGGTTTACTGTATCCGTTGGACCTTCGTATTGACGATGAAACACAGAAATTGCATCGGAATTAAATACAAAAGGCACAACGAGGACTTATGTACAAGAAGACTGACTCTTCTTTTTGTCTATGTGTTGAACCATTCCTGTGACACTAGTTATAGATTCCGATGCTTCACTTCTGGTTTACTGTATCCCTCTGACCTTCTTATTGACGATGAAACTCAGAAATTGCATCGGAATTAAATACAAAAGGCACAACGCCGACTTAAGTACAAGAAGACAGACTCTTCTTTTTGTCTATGTGTTGAACCATTCCTGTGACACTAGTTATAGATTCCGTTGCTTCACTTCAGGTTTACTGTATCCCTTGGACCTTCTTATTGTCGACGAAACACAGAAATTGCATCGGAAGCAAATACAAGAGGCACAATGCCGACTTAAGTACAAGAAGACTGACTCATCCTACTGTCTATGTTTTGAACCATTCCTGTGAGACTAGTTACAGATTCCGATGCTTCACTTCAGGTTTACTGTGTCCCTCTGACCTTCTTTTTGACGATGAAACACAGAAATTGCATCGGAATTAAATAGAAAATCCATAATGCCGACTTAAGTACAAGAAGACTGACTCTTCCTACTGTCAATGTTTTGAACCATTCCTGTGACACTAGTTATAGATTCCGATGCTTCACCTCAGATTTACTGTATCACTTGGACCTTCTTGTTGACGATGAAACACAGAAATTGCATCGGAATTAAATTCAAAAGGCACAATGCCAACTTAGGTACAAGAAGACTGACTCTTCTTACTGACTGTTTTTAATCATTAATGTGACACTAGTTATAGATTTCGATGCTTCACTTCAGGTTTACTGTATCCCTCTGACCTTCTTATTGAAGACGAAACACAGAAATTGCATCGGAATTAAATACAAAAGGCACAATGTCGACTAAAGTACAAGAAGACTGACCCTTCTTACTGCCAATGTTTTGAACCAATCCTGTGACATTAGTTACAGATTCCGATGATTCACTTGAGGATTACTGTATCCCTCGGACCTTCTTATTGACGATGAAACACAGAAATTGCATCGGAATTAGATACAAAAGGCACAATGCCGACTTAAGTACAAGAAGACTGACCCTTCGTACTGACTATGCTTTGAACTATTCCTGTGACACTAGTTATAGATTCCGACGATTCACTTCAAGTGTACTGTATCCCTAGGACCTTCTTATTGACGATGAAACACAGAAATGGCATCGGAATTAAATAGAAAAGGCACAATGCCGACTTAAGTACAAGAAGACTGACTCTTCTTACTGACTATGTTTTGAACCATTCCTGTGACACTAGTTATTGATTCCGATGTTTCACTTCAGATTTACTGTAACCCTCTGACCTTCTTATTGACGATGAAACAGAGAAATTGCATCGGAATTAAATTGAATTGGCACAATGCCGACTTATGTACAAGAAGACTGACCCTTCTTACTGTCAATGTTTTGAACCATTCCTGTGACATTAGTTACAGATTCCGATGCTTCACGTCAGGTTTACTGTATACCTCTGACCTTCTTATTGACGATGAAACACAGAAATTGCATCGGAATTAAATAGAAGAGGCAGAATGCCGACTTAAGTACAATTAGACTGACTCTTCCCACTGTCTATGTTTTGAACCATTCCTATGACACTAGTTATAGATGCCGATGCTTCACTTCAGGTTTACTGTATCCCTTGGGCGTTCTTATTGACGATGAAACACAGAAATTGCATCGGAATTAAATTCAAAACGCACAATGCCGACTTAAGTACAAGAAGACTGACTCTTCGTACTGACTATGTTTTGACCTATTCCTGTGACACTAGTTATAGATTCCGATGATTCACTTCAGGTGTACTGTATCCCTAGGACCTTCTTATTTACGATGAAACACAGAAATTTCATCGGAATTAAATAGAAAAGGCACAATGCCGACTTAAGTACAAGAAGACAGACTCTTCTTACTGACTATGTTTGGAACCTATCCTGTATCACTAGTTATAGATTCCGATGCTTCACTTCAGGTTTACTGTATCCCTCTGACCTTCTTATTGACGATGAAACACAGATATTGCATCGGAATTAAATAGAAAAGGCTCAATGCCGACTTATGTACAAGAAGACTGACCCTTCTTACTGTCAATGTTTTCAACCATTCCTGTGACATTAGTTACAGATTCCGATGCTTCACGTCAGGTTTACTGTATACCTCTGACCTTCTTATTGACGATGAAACACAGAAATTGCATCGGAATTAAATAGAAGAGGCAGAATGCCGACTTAAGTACAATAAGACTGACTCTTCCCACTGTCTATGTTTTGAACCATTCCTATGACACTAGTTATAGATTCCGATGCTTCACTTCAGGTTTACTGTATCCCTTGGGCGTTCTTATTGACGATGAAACACAGAAATTGCATCGGAATTAAATTCAAAACGCACAATGCCGACTTAAGTACAAGAAGACTGACTCTTCGTACTGACTATGTTTTGACCTATTCCTGTGACACTAGTTATAGATTCCGATGATTCACTTCAGGTGTACTGTATCCCTAGGACCTTCTTATTTACGATGAAACACAGAAATTTCATCGGAATTAAATAGAAAAGGCACAATGCCGACTTAAGTACAAGAAGACTGATTCTTCTTACTGTCTATGTTTTGAACGATTCCTGTGACATTAGTTATAGATTCCGATGCTTCACTTCAGGTTTACTGTATCCCTTGGACCTTCTTATTGACGAAGAAACACAGAAATTGCATCGGAATTAAATACAAACGGCACAATGCCGACTTAAGTACTAGAAGACTGACTCTTCTTACTGACTATGTTTTGAACCATTCCTGTGACACTAGTTATAGATTCCGATGCTTCACATCAGATTTACTCTATCACTAGGACCTTCTTATTGACGATGAAACACAGAACGTGCATCGGAATTAAATAGAAAAGGCACATTGCTGACTTAAGTACAAGAAGACTGACTCTTCCTACTTTCTATGTTTTGAACCATTCCTGTGACACTAGTTATAGATTCAGATGCTTCACTTCTCGTTTACTGTATCCCTCTGACCTTCTTATTGACGATGAAACACAGAAATTGCATCGGAATTAAATAGAAAAGGCTCAATGCCGACTTAAGTACAAGAAGACTGATTCTTCTTACTGTCTATGTTTTGAACGATTCCTGTGACATTAGTTATAGATTCCGATGCTTCACTTCAGGTTTACTGTATCCCTTGGCCGTTCTTATTGACGTTGAAACACAGAAATTGCATCGGAATTAAATACAAACGGCACAATGCCGACTTAAGTACTAGAAGACTGACTCTTCTTACTGACTATGTTTGAACCATTCCTGTGACACTACATATTGATTCCGATGATTCACTTCAGGTTCACTGTATCCCTCTGACCTTCTTATTGACGATGAAACACAGATATTGCATCGGAATTAAATAGAAAAGGCTCAATGCCGACTTAAGTACAAGAAGACTGATTCTTCTTACTGTCTATGTTTTGAACGATTCCTGTGACTTTAGTTATAGATTCCGATGCTTCACTTCAGGTTTACTGTATCCCTTGGACCTTCTTATTGACGAAGAAACACATAAATTGCATCGGAATTAAATACAAACGGCACAATGCCGACTTAAGTACTAGAAGACTGACTCTTCTTACTGACTATGTTTTGAACCACTCCTGTGACACTAGTTATAGATTCCGATGCTTCACTTCAGATTTACTCTATCACTAGGACCTTCTTATTGACGATGAAACACAGAACGTGCATCGGAATTAAATAGAAAAGGCACATTGCTGACTTAAGTACAAGAAGACTGACTCTTCCTACTTTCTATGTTTTGAACCATTCCTGTGACACTAGTTATAGATTCAGATGCTTCACTTCTCGTTTACTGAATCCCTCTGACCTTCTTATTGACGATGAAACACAGAAATTGCATCCGAATTAAATACAAAAGGCACAATGCCGACTTAAGTACAAGAAGACTGACCTTTCTTACTGTCTATGCTTTGAACCATTCCTGAGGCACTAGTTATAGATTCCGATGCTTCACTTCGGGTTTACTGTATCCGTTGGACCTTCGTACTGACGATGAAACACAGAAATTGCATCGGAATTTAATACAAAAGGCACAATGCCGACTTGAGTACAAGAAGACTGACTCTTCCTACGGTCTATGCTTTGAACCATTCCTGTGACAGTAGTTATAGATTCCGATGCTTCACTTCGGGTTTACTGTATCCCTCTGACCTTCTTATTGACAACGAAACACAGAATTTGCATCGGAATTAAATTGAAAAGGCACAATGCCGACTTAAGTACAAGAAAACTGACTCTTCTTAGTGTCTATGTTTTGAACCATTCCTGTGACACTAGTTATAGATTCCGATGCTTCACTTCAGGTTTACTGTATCCGTTGGACCTTCGTATTGACGATGAAACACAGAAATTGCATCGGAATTAAATACAAAAGGCACAACGCCGACTTAAGTACAAGAAGACTGACTCTTCTTTTTGTCTATGGTTGAACCATTCCTGTGACACTAGTTATAGATTCCGATGCTTTACTTCAGGTTTACTGTATCCCTCTGACCTTCTTATTGACGATGAAACTCAGAAATTGCATCGGAATTAAATACAAAAGGCACAACGCCGACTTAAGTACAAGAAGACTGACTCTTCTTTTTGTCTATGTGTTGAACCATTCCTGTGACACTCGTTATAGATTCCGATGCTTCACTTCAGGTTTACTGTATCCCTTGGACCTTCTTATTGACGACGAAACACAGAAATTGCATCGCAATTAAATACAAAAGGCACAATGCTGACTTAAGTACTAGAAGACTGACTCTTCTTACTGACTATGTTTTGAACCATTCCTGTGAAACTAGTTATAGATTCCGATGCTTCACTTCAGGTTAACTGTATCCCTCTGACCTACTTATTGACGATGAAACACAGAAATTGCATCGGAAATAAATACAAAAGGCACGATGCCGACCTAAGTACATGTAGAATGAATCTTCCTACTGTCTATGTTTTGAACCATTCCTGTGACACTTGTTATAGATTCCGATGCTTCATTTCAAGTTTACTGTAACCCTTGGATCTTCTTATTGACGATGAAACACAGATAGTGCATCGGAGTTAAATACAAAAGGCACAATGCCGACTTAAGTACAAGAAGACTGACCTTTCTTACTGTCTATGCTTTGAACCAATCCTGAGGCACTAGTTATAGATTCCGATGCTTCACTTCAGGTTTACTGTATCCCTCTGACCTTCTTATTGATGATGAAACTCAGAAATTGCATCGGAATTAAATACAAAAGGCACAATGCCGACTTAAGTACAAGAAGACTGACTCTTCTTTTTGTCTATGTTTTGAACCATTCCTGTGACACTAGTTATAGTCTCCGATGCTTCACTTCAGGTTTACTGAATCTCTTGGGCCATCTTATTGACGACGAAACACAGAAATTGCATCGGAAATAAATACAAAAGGCACAATGCCGACTTAAGTGCAAGAAGACTGACTCGTCCTACTGTCTATGTTTTGAACGATTCCTGTGACATTAGTTATAGATTCCGACGCTGCACTCCAGGTTCACTGTATCCCTTGGACCTTCTTATTGACGATGAAACACAGAAATTGCATCGGAAACAAATACAAAAGGCACGATGCCGACTATAGTACATGTAGAATGAATCTTCCTACTGTCTTTGTTTTGAACCATTCCTGTGACACTTGTTATAGATTCCGATGCTTCACTTCAGGATTACTGTATCACATGGATCTTCTTATTGACGATGAAACACAGATAGTGCATCGGAGTTAAATACAAAAGGCACAATGCCGACTTAAGTACAAGAAGACTGACTCTTCCTAGTGTCTATGTTTTGAACCATTCCTGTGAGACTAGTTATAGATTCCGATGCATCACTTCAGGTTCACTGTATCCGTCTGACCTTCTATTTGACGATGAAACACAGAAATTGCATCGGAATTAAATAGAAAAGGCACAATGCCGACTTAAGTACAAGAAGACTGTCTCTTCTTACTGACTGCTTTGAACCATTCCTGTGACACTAGTTATAGATTCCGATGCTTCACTTCAGGTTTACTGTACCCTCTGACCTTCTTATTGACGGTGAAACACAGAAATTCCATCGGAATTAGATACAAAAGGCACAATGCGGACTTACGTACAAGAAGACTGACTCTTCGTACTGACTATGTTTTGAACCATTCCTGTGACACTACTTATGGATTCCGATGATTCACATCAGGTGTACTGTATCCCTTGGACCTTCTTATTGACGATGAAACACATAAATTGCATCGGAAATAAATACAAAAGGCACAATGCCAACATAAGTACAAGAGGACTGTCTCTTCTTACTGACTATGTTTTGAACCATTCCTGTGGCACTAGTTATAGATTCCGATGCTTCACTTGAGGTTTACTGTATCCGTTGGACCTTCGTACTGACGATGAAACACAGAAATTGCATCGGAATTTAATACAAAAGGCACAATGCCGACTTGAGTACAAGAAGACTGACTCTTCCTACGGTCTATGCTTTGAACCATTCCTGTGACAGTAGTTATAGATTCCGATGCTTCACTTCGGGTTTACTGTATCCCTCTGACCTTCTTATTGACAACGAAACACAGAATTTGCATCGGAATTAAATTGAAAAGGCACAATGCCGACTTAAGTACAAGAAAACTGACTCTTCTTAGTGTCTATGTTTTGAACCATTCCTGTGACACTAGTTATAGATTCCGATGCTTCACTTCAGGTTTACTGTATCCGTTGGACCTTCGTATTGACGATGAAACACAGAAATTGCATCGGAATTAAATACAAAAGGCACAACGCCGACTTAAGTACAAGAAGACTGACTCTTCTTTTTGTCTATGGTTGAACCATTCCTGTGACACTAGTTATAGATTCCGATGCTTTACTTCAGGTTTACTGTATCCCTCTGACCTTCTTATTGACGATGAAACTCAGAAATTGCATCGGAATTAAATACAAAAGGCACAACGCCGACTTAAGTACAAGAAGACTGACTCTTCTTTTTGTCTATGTGTTGAACCATTCCTGTGACACTCGTTATAGATTCCGATGCTTCACTTCAGGTTTACTGTATCCCTTGGACCTTCTTATTGACGACGAAACACAGAAATTGCATCGCAATTAAATACAAAAGGCACAATGCCGACTTAAGTACTAGAAGACTGACTCTTCTTACTGACTATATTTTGAACCATTCCTGTGACACTAGTTATAGATTCCGATGCTTCACTTCAGGTTAACTGTATCCCTCTGACCTACTTATTGACGATGAAACACAGAAATTGCATCGGAAATAAATACAAAAGGCACGATGCCGACTTAAGTACATGTAGAATGAATCTTCCTACTGTCTATGTTTTGAACCATTCCTGTGACACTTGTTATAGATTCAGATGCTTCATTTCAGGTTTACTGTAACCCTTGGATCTTCTTATTGACGATGAAACACAGATAGTGCATCGGAGTTAAATACAAAAGGCACAATGCCGACCTAAGTACAAGAAGACTGACTCTTCTTACTGACTGTTTTGAACCATCCCTGGGACACTAGTTATAGATTCCGATGCTTCACTTCAGGTTTGCTGTATCCCTCTGACCTTCTTATTGACGATGAAACTCAGAAATTGCATCGGAATTAAATACAAAAGGCACAATGCTGACTTAAGTACAAGAAGACTGATTCTTCTTTTTGTCTATGTTTTAACCATTCCTGTGACTCTAGTTATAGATTCCGATGCTTTAATTCAGGTTTACTGTATCCCTTGGACCTTCTTATTGACGACGAAACACAGAAATTGCATCGGAATTAAACACAAAAAAGCACAATGCCGACTTAAGTACAAGAAGACTGACCCTTCTTATCGTCTATGTTTTGAACCATTCCTGTGACACTAGTTATAGATTCCGATGCTTCACTTCAGGTTTACTGTATCCTTGTGACCTTCTTATTGACGATGAAACACAGATATTGCATCGGAATTAGATACAAAATGCACAATGGCGACGTAAGTACAAGAAGACTGGCTCTTCGTACTGACTATGTTTTGAACCATTCCTGTGACACTAGATACAGATTCCGATGCTTCACTTCAGGTTTACTGTATCCGTCTGTCCCTCCTATTGAAGATGAATCACAGATATTGCATCGGAATAAAATAGAAAATCCAATGATTTGAACCATTCCAGTGACACTAGTAATAGATTCCGATGCTTCACTTCAGGTTTACTGTATCCCTCTGACCTTCTTATTGACGATGAAACTCAGAAATTGCATCGGAAGTAAATACAATAGGCACAATGCCGACTTAAGTACAAGAAGTCTGTCTCTTCCTACTGTCTATGTTTTGAACCATTCCTGTGACACTTGTTACAGATTCCGATGCTTCATTTCAGGTTTACTGTATCCCTTGGATCTTCTTATTGACGATGAAACACAGATAGTGCATCGGAGTTAAATACAAAAGGCACAATGCCGACTTAAGTACAAGAAGATTGACTCTTAGAACTGTCTATGTTTTGAACCATTCCTGTGGGACTAGTTATAGATTCCGATGCTTCACTTCAGGTTTACTGTATCCATCTGACCTTCTTTTTGACGATGAAACACAGAAATTGCATCGGAATTAAATAGAAAATCCATAATGCCGACTTAAGTACAAGAAGACTGACTCTTCCTACTGTCAATGATTTGAACCATTCCTGTGACACTAGATATAGATTCCGATGCTTCACCTCAGATTTACTGTATCACTTGGACCTTCTTATTGACGATGAAACACAGAAATTGCATCGGAATTAAATACAAAAGGCACAATGCCAACTTAGGTACAAGAAGACTGTCTCTTCTTACTGACTGGTTTTAACCATTCCTGTGACACTAGTTATAGATTCCGATGCTTCACTTCAGGTTTACTGTATCCCTCCGACCTTCTTATTGACGATGAAACACAGAAATTGCATCGGAATTAGATACAAAAGGCACAATGCCGACTTAAGTACAAGAAGACAGACTCTTGTTACTGACTATGTTTGGAACCTATCCTGTGACACTAGTTATAGATTCCGATGCTTCACTTCAGGTTTACTGTATCCCTCTGACGTTCTTATTGACGATGAAACACAGATATTGCAGCAGAATTAAATAGAAAAGGCACAATGCCGACTTAAGTACAAGAAGACTGACTCTTCTTACTGACTATACTTTGAACCATTCCTGTGACGCTAGTTATTGATTCCGATGCTTCACTTCAGGTTTACGGTATCCCTCTGACCTTCTTATTGACGATTAAACAGAGAAATTGCATCGTAATTAAATTGAAAAGGCACAATGCCTACTTATGTACAAGAAGACTGACTCTTCTTACTGACTATGATTTGAACCATTCCTGTGGCACTACATATTGATTCCGATGCTTCACTTCAGGTTCACTGTATTCCTCAGACCTTTTTATTGACGATGAAACACAGATATTGCATCGGAATTAAATAGAAAAGGCTCAATGCCGACTTAACTACAAGAAGACTGACTCTTCTTACTGTCTATGTTTTGAACGATTCCTGTGACATTAGTTATATATTCCGATGCTTCCCTTCAAGTTTACTGTATCCCTTGGCCCTTCTTATTGACGAAGAAACACAGAAATTGCATCGGAATTAAACACAAACGGCACAATGCCGACTTAAGTACTAGAAGACTGACTCTTCTTACTGACTATGCTTTGAACCATTCCTGTGACTCTAGTTATAGATTCCGATGCTTCACTTCAGATTTACTCTATCACTAGGACCTTCTTATTGACGATGAAACACAGAACGTGCATCGGAATTAAATAGAAAAGGCACATTGCTGACTTAAGTACAAGAAGACTGACTCTTCCTACTTTCTATGTTTGGAACCATTCCTGTGACACTAGTTATATATTCAGATGCTTCACTTCTCGTTTACTGTATCCCTCTGACCTTCTTATTGACGATGAAACACAGATATTGCATCCGAATTAAATACAAAAGGCACAATGCCGACTTAAGTACAAGAGGACTGACCTTTCTTACTGTCTATGATTTGAACTATTACTGTGACACTAGTTATGGATACCGATGCTTCACTTCAGTTTTACTGTATCCCTCTGACCTTCTTATTGATGATGAAACTCATAATTGCATCGGATTGAAATACAAAAGGCACTATGCCGACTTAAGTACAAGAAGACTGACTCTTCTTTTTGTCTATGTTTTGAACCATTCCTGTGACACTAGTTATAGACTCCGATGCTTCACTTCAGGTTTACTGTATCCCTTGGGCCATCTTATTGACGATGAAACACAGAAATTGCATCGGAAATAAATACAAAAGGCACAATGCCGACTTAAGTAAAAGAAGACTGACTCGTCCTACTGTCTATGTTTTGAACGATTCCTGTGACATTAGTTATAGATTCCGACGCTTCACTCCAGGTTCACTGTATCCCTTGGACCTTCTTATTGACGCTGAAACACAGAAATTGCATCGGAAACAAATACAAAAAACACGATGCCGACTTACGTACATGTAGAATTAATCTTCCTACTGTCTATGTTTTGAACCATTCCTGTGACACTTGTTATAGATTCCGATGCTTCATTTCAGGTTTACTGTATCACATGGATCTTCGTATTGACGATGAAACGCAGATAGTGCATCGGAATTAAATACAAAAGGCACAATGCCGTCTTAAGTACAAGATGACTGACTCTTCTTACTGACTGCTTTGAAGCATTCCTGTGACACTAGTTATAGACTCCGATGCTTCACTTCAGGTTTACTGTACCCTTGACCTTCTTATTGACAATGAAACAGAGAAATTGCATCGGAATTAAATTGAAAAGGCACAATGCCGACTTATGTACCAGAAGACTGACTCTTCTTACTGTCTATGTTTGAACCATACCTGTGAAACTAGTTATAGATTCCGATGCTTCATTTCAGGTTTACTGTATCCCTTTGACACTCTTTTTGACGATGAAACACAGAAATTGCATCGGGAGTAAATAGAAAAGGCACAATGCCGTCTTATGTACAAGAAGACTGACTCTTCTTACTATCTATGTTTTGAACCATTCCTGTGACGCAAGTTACAGATTGCGATGCTTCACGTCAGGTTTACTGTATACCTCTGACCTTCTTATTGACGATGAGACACAGGAATTGCATCGGAATTAAATAGAAGAGGCACGATGGCGACTTAAGGACAAGAAGACTGACTCTTCCTACTGTCTATGTTTTGAACCATTCCTGTGACACTAGTTATAGATTCCGATGCTTCACTTCAGGATTACTGTATCCCTTGGACGTTCTTATTGACGATGAAACACAGAAATTGCATCGGAATTAAATACAAAACGCACAATGCCGACTTAAGTACAAGAAGACTGACTCTTCGTACTGACTATGTTTTGAACTACTCCAGTGACACTAGTTATAGATTTCGATGATTCACTTCAGGTGTACTGTATCCCTAGGACCTTCTTATTGACGATGAAACACAGAAATTGCTTCGGAATTAAATAGTTAGGCACAATGCCGACTTAAGTACAAGAAGACTGACTCTTCTTACTGACTATGTTTGGAATCATTCCTGTGACACTAGTTATAGATTCCGATGCTTCACTTCAGGTTTACTGTATCCCTCTGACCTTCTTATAGACGATGAAACACAGATATTGCATCGGCATTAAATAGAAAAGGCTCAATGCCGACTTAAGTACTAGAAGACTGACTCTTCTTACGGTCTATGTTTTGAACGATTCCTGTGACATTAGTTATAGATTCCGATGCTTCACTTCAGGTTTACTGTATCCCTTGGACCTTCTTATTGACGAAGAATCACAGAAATTGCATCGGAATTAAATACAAACGGCACAATGCCGACATAAGTGCTAGAAGACTGACTCTTCTTACTGACTATGTTTTGAACCATTCCTGTGGCAATAGTTATAGATTCCGATGCTTCACTTCAGATTTACTCTATCACTAGGACCTTCTTATTGACGATGAAACACAGAACGTGCATCGGAATTAAATAGAAAATGCACATTGCTGATTTAAGTACAAGAAGACTGACTCTTCCTACTTTCTATGTTTTGAACCATTCCTGTGACACTAGTTATAGATTCCGACGCTTCACTTCTGGTTTACTGTATCCCTCTGATCTTCTTATTGACGATGAAACACAGAAATTGCATCGGAATTAAATAGAAAAGGCACATTGCTGACTTAAGTAGAAGAGGACTGACTCTTCCTACTTTCTATGTTTTTAACCATTCCTGTGACACTAGTTATAGATTCCGATGCTTAACTTCTGGTTTACTGTATCCCTCTGACCTTCTTATTGACGATGAAACACAGAACTTGCATCGGAATTAAATACAAAAGGCACAATGCCGACTTAAGTACAAGAAGACTGACTCTTCTTTTTGTCTATGTTTTGAACGATTCCTGCGACATTAGTTATAGATTCCGATGCTTCACTTCAGGTTTACTGTATCCCTTGGGCCTTCTTATTGACGAAGAAACACAGAAATTGCATCGTAAATAAATACAAAAGGCACGATGCCGACTTAAGTACATGTAGAATGAATCTTCCTACTGTCTATGCCTTGAACCATTCCTGTGACACTTGTTATAGATTCCGATGCTTCATTTCAGGTTTGCTGTATCACATGGATCTTCTTATTGACGATGAATCACAGACAGTGCATCGGAGTTAAATACAAAAGGCACAATGCCGACTTAAGTACAAGAAGACTGACTCTTCCTACTGTCTATGTTTTGAACCATTCCTGTGAGACTAGATACAGTTTCCGTGCACCACTTCAGGTTTACTGTTTGCGTCTGACCTCCTTTTTGACGATGAAACACAGAAATTGCATCGGAATTAAATAGAAAAGGCAAAATTCCGACTTAAGTACAAGAAGACTGACTCCTCTTACTGTCAATGATTTGAACCATTCCTGAGACACAAGTTATAGATTCCGATGCTTCAAATCAGATTTACTGTACCCTCTGACCTTCTTATTGACGATGAAACACAGAAATTGCATCGGAATTAGATACAAAAGGCACAATGCCGACTTACGTACAAGAAGACTGACTCTTCGTACTGACTATGTTTTGAACCATTCCTGTGACACTACTTATGGATTCCGATGATTCACTTCAGGTGTACTGTATCCCTTGGACCTTCTTATTGACGATGAAACACAGAAATTGCATCGGAATTAAATAGAAGAGGCACAATGCCGACTTAAGTACAAGAAGACTGACTCTTCTTACTGACTATGTTTGGAACCATTCCTGTGACACTAGTTATAGATTCCGATGCTTCACTTCATGTTTACTGTATCCCTCTGACCTTCTTATTGACGATGAAACACAGATATTGCATCGGAATTAAATAGAAAAGGCACAATGCCGACTTAAGTACAAGAAGACTGATTCTTCCTACTGACTATGCTTTGAACCATTCCTGTGACACTAGATATAGATTCCGATGCTTCACTTCAGGTTCACTGTATAACTCTGTTCTTCATATTGACGATGAAACAAAGAAATCGCATCGGAATTAAATAGAAAAGGCACAATGCCGACTTAAGTACAAGAAGACTGACTCTTCTTACTGTCAATGTTTTAACCACTCCTGGGACACTAGTTATGAATTCCGAAGCTTCACTCCAGGTTTACTGTATCCCTTTGACCTTCTTTTTGACGATGAAACACAGAAACTGCATCGGAATTTATTAGAAAGGGCACAATGCCGACTTAAGTACCAGAAGACTGACTCTTCTTACTATCTATGCTTTGAACCATTCCTGTGACGTTAGTTACAGATTCCGATGCTTCACTTCAGGTTTACTGTATTCATCTGACCTACTTATTGACGATGAAACACAGAAATTGCATCGGAATTAAGTAGAAATGGCACAATGCCGACTGAAGTACAAGAAGACTGACTCTTCATACTGTCTAAGTTTTGAACCATTCCTGTGACGCTAGTTACAGATTCCGATGCTTCACTTCTGGGTTACTGTATCCCTTGGACCTTCTTATTGACGATGAACCACAGATATTGCATCGGAAATAAATACAAAAGGCACAATGCCGACTTAAATACAAGAGGACTGACTCTTCTTACTGACTATGTTTTGAACCATTCCTGTGACACTAGTTAGAGATTCCGATGCTTCACTTCAGGTTTACTGTATCCCTCTGACCTCCTTATTGACGATGAAACACTGTAATTGCGTCGGAAATAAATTGAAAAGGGCATAATGCCGACTTAAGTACAAGAAGACTGACTCTTCATACTGTCTATGATTTGAACCATTCCTGTGACACTAGTTATAGATTCCGATGCTTCACTTCAGGTTTACTGTATCCCTTGGACCTTCTTATTGTCGATGAAACACAGAAGTTGCTTCGGAATTAAATAGAAAAGGCACAATGCCGACTTAAGTACAAGAAGACTGATTCTTCCTACTGACTAAGTTTTGAACCATTCCTGTGACACTAGATATAGATTCCGTTGCTTCACTCCAGGTTTACTGTATCCCTTTGACCTTCTTTTTGACGATGAAACACAGAAATTGCATCGGAATTTAATAGAAAACGCACAATGCCGACTTAAGTACAAGAAGTCTGACCTTTCTTACTGTCTATGCTTGAGCCATTCCTGTGACGCTAGTTACAGATTCCGATGCTTCACTTCAGGGTTACTGTATCCCTTGGACCTTCTTATGGACGATGAAACACAGATATTGCATCGGAAATAAATACAAGAGGCAGAATGACGACTTAAATACACGAAGACTGACTCTTCTTACTGACTATGTTTTGAACCATTCCTGTGACACTAGTTAGAGATTCCGATGCATGACTTCAGGTTTACTGTATCCCTCTGACCTTCTTATTGACGTTGAAACACAGTAATTGCATCGGAAATAAATTGAAAAGGGCATAATGCCGACTAAAGTACAAGAAGACTGACTCTTCTTACTGTCTATGTTTTGAACCATTCCTGTGACACTAGTTATAGATTCCGGTGCTTCACTTCAGGTTTACTGTATCCCTTGGACCTTCTTATTGACGATGAAACACAGAAATTGCATCGGAATTAAATACAAAAGGCACAATGCCGACTCAAGTACAAGAAGACTGACTCTTCTCACTGTCTATGTTTTGAACCATTCCTGTGACGCTAGTTACAGTTTCCGATGCTTTACTTCAGGTTTACTGTATGCCTTGGACCATCATATTGACGATGAAACACAGATATTGCTTGGAATTAAATACAAATGGCACAAAGCCGACGTAAGTACAAGAAGACTGACTATTCTTACTGACTATGTTTGAACCATTCCTGTGACACTAGTTAGAAATTCCGATGCTTCACTCTAGGTTTACTGTATCCCTTGGACCTTCTTATTGACTATGAAACACAGAAATTGTATCGGAATTAAATACAAAAGGCACAATGCTGACTTAAGTTCAAGAATACTGACTCTTCTTACTGACTATGTTTTGAACCATTCCAGTGACACTAGTTAGAGATTCCGATGCTTCACTTCAGGTTTACTGTATCCCTCTGACCTTCTTATTGTCGATGAAACACAGTAATTGCATCGGAATTAAATTGAAAATGGCACAATGCCGACTTAAGTACAAGAAGACTGACTCTTCTTACTGTCTATGCTTTGAACCATTCCTTTGACACTAGTTACAGATTCCGATGCTGCACTTCAGGTTTACTGAATCCCTTGGACCTTCTTATTGACTATGAAACACAGAAATTGTATCGGAATTAAATAGAAAAGGCACAATGCCGACTTAAGTACAAGAAGACTGATTCTTCCTACTGACTATGTTTTGAACCATTCCTGTGACACTAGATATAGATTCCGTTGCTTCACTCCAGATTTACTGTATCCCTTTGACCTTCCTTTTGACGATGAAACACAGAAATTGCATCGGAATTTAATAGAAAAGGCACAATGCCGACTTAAGTACCAGAAGACTGACTCTTCTTACTATCTATGTTTTGAACCATTCCTGTGACGTTAGTTACAGATTCCGATGCTTTACTTCAGGTTTACTGTATTCCTCTGGCCTTCTTATTGAGGATGAAACACAGAAATTGCATCGGAATTAAATACAAAAGGCACATTGCCGACTTAAGTACAAGAAGACCGACTCTTCCCACTGTCTATGTTTTGAACCATTCCTGTGACACTAGTTATAGATTCCGATGCCTCACTTCAGGTTTACTGTATCCCTTGGACGTTGTTATTGACGATGAAACACAGAAATTGCATCGGAATTAAATAGAAAAGGCTCAATGCCGACTTAAGTACAAGAAGACTGACTCTTCTTACTGACTATGCTTTGAACCATTCCTGTGGCACCAGATATTGATTCCGATGCCTCACTTCAGGTTTTCTGTATCCATCTGACCTTCTTATTGACGATGAAACACAGAAATTGCATCGGAATTAAATAGAAATGGCACAATGCCGACTGAAGTACAAGAAGACTGACTCTTCTTACTGTCTATGATTTGAACCATTCCTTTGACACTAGTTACAGATTCCGATGCTGCACTTCAGGTTTACTGAATCCCTTGGACCTTCTTATTGACTATGAAACACAGAAATTGTATCGGAATTAAATACAAAAGGCACAATGCCGACTTAAGTACAAGAAGACTGACTCTTCTTACTGACTATGCTTTGAACCAATCCTGTGACACTAGTTATAGATTCCGATGCTTCAGTTCAGGTTTGCTCTATCACTAGGACCTTGTTATTGACGATGAAACACAGAAATTGCATCGGAACTAAATACAAAACGAACAATGCCGACTTAAGTACAAGAAGACTGCCTATTCCAACTGGCTATATTTTGAACGATTCCTGTAACATTAGTTATAGATTCCGATGCTTCACTTCAGGTTTACTGTATCCCTTGGACATTGTTATTGACGATGAAACACAGAAATTGCATCCGAATTAAATACAAAAGGCACAATGCCGACTTAAGTACAAGAAGTTTAACTCTTCTTACTGACTATGTTTTGAACCATTCCTGTGCCACTAGTTATAGCTTCCGATGCTTCACATCAGGTTTACTGTATCCCTCTGACAATCTTATTGACGATGAAACACAGAAATTGCATCGGAAATAAATACAAAAGGCACGATGCCGACTCAAGTACATGTAGAATGAATCTTCCCACAGTCTATGATTTGAACCATTCCTGTGACACTTGTTACACATTCCGATGCTTCATTTCAGGTTTACTGTATCCCTTGGATCTTCTTATTGACGATGAAACACAGATAGTGCATCGGAGTTAAATACAAAAGGCACAATGCCGACTTAAGTACAAGAAGACTGACTCTTCTTACTGACTGCTTTGAACCATTCTGGTGACACTAGTTATGGATTCCGATGCTTCACCTCAGGTTTACTGTATCCCTCTGACCATTTTATTGACGATGAAACTCAGAAATTGCATCGGAATTTTATACAAAAGGCACAATGCCGACTTAAGTACAGGAAGACTGACCCTTCTTACTGTCTATGTTTTGAACCATTCCTGTGACACTTGTTATAGATTCCGATTCTTCACTTCAGGTTTACTGTATCCCTCTGACCTTCTTATTGACGATGAAACACAGAAATTGCATCGGAATTAGATACAAAAGGCACAATGCCGACTTACGTACAAGAAGACTGACTCTTCCTACTGACTATATTTGAACCATTCCTGTGACACTAGTTATGGATTCCGTTGTTTCACTTCAGGTGTACTGAATCCCTCTGACCTTCGTATTGACGATGAAACACAGATATTGCATCGGAATTAAATAGAAAAGGCACAATGCCGACTTAAGTACAAGAAGACTGATTCTTCCTACTGACTATGTTTGGAACCAGTCCTATGACACTAGATATTGATTCCGATGCTTCACTTCAGGTTCACTGTTTCACTCTGACCTTCATATTGACGATGAAACAAAGAAATCGCATCAGAATTAAATAGAAAAGGCACAATGCCGACTTAAGTACAAGAAGACTGACTCTTCTTACTGTCTATGTTTTAACCTCTCCTGTGACCCTAGTTATAGTTTCCGATGCTTCACTCCAGGTTTACTGTATCCCTTTGACCTTCTTTTTGAGGATGAAACACAGAAATTGCATCGGAATTTAATAGAAATGGCACAATGCCGACTTAAGTACCAGAAGACTGACTTTTCTTACTATCTATACTTTGAACCATTCCTGTGACGTTAGTTACAGATTCCGATGCTTCACTACAGGTTTACTTTTTACCTCTGACCTTCTTATTGACGATGAAACACAGAAATTGCATCGGAATTAAATGCAAAAGGCACAATGCCGACTTAAGTACAAGAAGACTGACTCTTCTCACTGACTATGCTTTGAACCATTCCTGTGACACTAGTTATAGATTCCGATGCTTCACTCCAGGTTTACTGTATCCCTTGGACCTTCTTATTGACGATGAAACAGAGAAATTACATCGGAAATAAATACAAAAGGCACGATGCCGACTTAAGTACATGTAGAATGAATCTTCCTACTGTCTATGTTTTGAACCATTCCTGTGACACTTGTTATAGATTCCGATGCTTCACTCCAGGTTTACTGTATCCCTTGGACCTTCTTATTGACGATGAAACAGAGAAATTACATCGGAAATAAATACAAAAGGCACGATGCCGACTTAAGTACATGTAGAATGAATCTGCCTACTGTCTATGTTTTGAACCATTCCTGTGGCACTTGTTATAGATTCCGATGCTTCATTTCAGTGTTTACTGTATCACATTGGATCTTCTTATTGACGATGAATCACAGATAGTGCATCGGAGTTAAATACAAAAGGCACAATGCCGACTTAAGTACAAGAAGACTGACTCTTAGTACTGTCTATGTTTTGAACCATTCCTGTGAGACTAGTTATAGATTCCGATGCATCACTTCAGGTTTACTGTATCCCTCTGACCTTTTTATTGACGATGAAACTCAGAAATTGCATCGGAATTTTATACAAAAGGCACAATGCCGACTTAAGTACAGGAAGACTGACCCCTTCTTACTGTCTATGTTTTGAACCATTCCTGTGAGACTAGTTATATGATTCCGATGCATCACTTCAGGTTTACTGTATCCGTCTGACCTTCTTTTTGACGATGAAACACATAAATTGCATCGGAATTAGATACAAAAGGCACAATGCCGACTTACGTACAAGAAGACTGACTCTTCGTACTGACTATGCTTTGAACCATTCCTGTGACACTAATTATGGATTCCGATGATTCACTTCAGGTGTACTGTATCCCTTGGACCTTCTTATTGACGATGAAACACAGAAATTGCATCGGAATTAAATAGAAAAGGCACAATGCCGACTTAAGTACAAGAAGACTGACTCTTCTTACTGACTATGTTTGGAACCATTCCTGTGACACTAGTTATAGAATCCGATGCTTCACTTCTGGTTTACTGTATCCCTTGGACCTTCGTATTGACGATGAAACACAGAAATTGCATCGGAATAAATACAAAAGGCACAATGCCTTCTTAAGTACAAGAAGACTGACTCTTCTTACTGACAATGCTTTGAACCATTCCTGTGACACGAGTTATAGATTCCGATGCTTCACTTCAGGTTTACTGTTTCCCTCTGACCTTCTTATTGACGAAGAAACACAGAAATTGCATCGGAATTAAATACAAACGGCACAATGCCGACATAAGTAGTAGAAGACTGACTCTTCTTACTGACTATGTTTTGAACCATTCCTGTGGCAATAGTTATAGATTCCGATGCTTCACTTCAGATTTACTCTATCACTAGGACCTTCTTATTGACGATGAAACACAGAACGTGCATCGGAATTAAATAGAAAAGGCACATTGCTGATTTAAGTACAAGAAGACTGACTCTTCCTACTTTCTATGTTTTGAACCATTCCTGTGACACTAGTTATAGATTCCGACGCTTCACTTCTGGTTTACTGTATCCCTCTGATCTTCTTATTGACGATGAAACACAGAAATTGCATCGGAATTAAATAGAAAAGGCACATTGCTGACTTAAGTACAAGAGGACTGACTCTTCCTACTTTCTATGTTTTTAACCATTCCTGTGACACTAGTTATAGATTCCGATGCTTAACTTCTGGTTTACTGTATCCCTCTGACCTTCTTATTGACGATGAAACACAGAACTTGCATCGGAATTAAATACAAAAGGCACAATGCCTACTTAAGTACAAGAAGACTGACTCTTCTTTTTGTCTATGATTTGAACGATTCCTGCGACATTAGTTATAGATTCCGATGCTTCACTTCAGGTTTACTGTATCCCTTGGGCCTTCTTATTGACGAAGAAACACAGAAATTGCATCGGAAATAAATACAAAAGGCACGATGCCGACTTAAGTACATGTAGAATGAATCTTCCTACTGTCTATGCTTTGAACCATTCCTGTGACACTTGTTATAGATTCCGATGCTTCATTTCAGGTTTGCTGTATCACATGGATCTTCTTATTGACGATGAATCACAGACAGTGCATCGGAGTTAAATACAAAAGGCACAATGCCGACTTAAGTACAAGAAGACTGACTCTTCCTACTGTCTATGTTTTGAACCATTCCTGTGAGACTAGATACAGTTTCCGATGCACCACTTCAGGTTTACTGTATGCGTCTGACCTTCTTTTTGACGATGAAACACAGAAATTGCATCGGAATTAAATAGAAAAGGCAAAATTCCGTCTTAAGTACAAGAAGACTGACTCCTCTTACTGTCAATGATTTGAACCATTCCTGAGACACAAGTTATAGATTCCGATGCTTCAAATCAGATTTACTGTACCCTCTGACCTTCTTATTGACGATGAAACACAGAAATTGCATCGGAATTAGATACAAAAGGCACAATGCCGACTTACGTACAAGAAGACTGACTCTTCGTACTGACTATGTTTTGAACCATTCCTGTGACACTACTTATTTATTCCGATGATTCACTTCAGGTGTACTGTATCCCTTGGACCTTCTTATTGACGATGAAACACAGAAATTGCATCGGAATTAAATAGAAAAGGCACAATGCCGACTTAAGTACAAGAAGACTGACTCTTCTTACTGACTATGTTTGGAACCATTCCTGTGACACTAGTTATAGATTCCGATGCTTCACTTCATGTTTACTGTATCCCTCTGACCTTCTTATTGACGATGAAACACAGATATTGCATCGGAATTAAATAGAAAAGGCACAATGCCCACTTAAGTACAAGAAGACTGATTCTTCCTACTGACTATGCTTTGAACCATTCCTGTGACACTAGATATAGATTCCGATGCTTCACTTCAGGTTCACTGTATAACTCTGTTCTTCATATTGACGATGAAACAAAGAAATCGCATCGGAATTAAATAGAAAAGGCACAATGCCGACTTAAGTACAAGAAGACTGACTCTTCTTACTGTCTATGTTTTAACCACTCCTGGGACACTAGTTATGAATTCCGAAGCTTCACTCCAGGTTTACTGTATCCCTTTGACCTTCTTTTTGACGATGAAACACAGAAACTGCATCGGAATTTATTAGAAAGGGCACAATGCCGACTTAAGTACCAGAAGACTGACTCTTCTTACTATCTATTCTTTGAACCATTCCTGTGACGTTAGTTACAGATTCCGATGCTTCACTTCAGGTTTACTGTATTCATCTGACCTACTTATTGACGATGAAACGCAGAAATTTCATCGGAATTAAGTAGAAATGGCACAATGCCGACTGAAGTACAAGAAGACTGACTCTTCATACTGTCTAAGTTTTGAACCATTCCTGTGACGCTAGTTACAGATTCCGATGCTTCACTTCTGGGTTACTGTATCCCTTGGACCTTCTTATTGACGATGAAACACAGATATTGCATCGGAAATAAATACAAAAGGCACAATGCCGACTTAAATACAAGAGGACTGACTCTTCTTACTGACTATGTTTTGAACCATTCCTGTGACACTAGTTAGAGATTCCGATGCTTCACTTCAGGTTTACTGTATCCCTCTGACCTCCTTATTGACGATGAAACACTGTAATTGCGTCGGAAATAAATTGAAAAGGGCATAATGCCGACTTAAGTACTAGAAGACTGACTCTTCATACTGTCTATGATTTGAACCATTCCTGTGACACTAGTTATTGATTCCGATGCTTCACTTCTGGTTTACTGTATCACTTGGACCTTCGTATTGACGATGAAACACAGAAATTGCATCGGAATAAATACAAAAGGCACAATGCCTTCTTAAGCACAAGAAGACTGACTCTTCTTACTGACAATGTTTTGAACCATTCCTGTGACACGAGTTATAGATTCCGATGGTTCACTTCAGGTTTACTGTTTCCCTCTGACCTTCTTATTGACGATGAAACTCAGAAATTGCATCGGAATTAAATACAAAAGGCACAATGCCGACTTAAGTACATGTAGACTCACTCTTCCTACTGTCTATATTTTGAAACATTCCTGTGACACTAGTTATAGATACCGATGCTTCATTTCAGGTTTACTGTATCCCTTGGACCTTGTTATTGACGATGAAACACAGAAAGTGCATCGGAATTAAATAGAAATGGCACAATGCTGACTTAAGTACAAGAAGACTGACTCTTCCTACTTTCTATGTTTTGAACCATTCCTGTGACACTAGTTATAGATTCCGATGCTTCACTTCTGATTTACTGTATCCCTCTGACCTTCTTATTGACGATGAAACACAGAAATTCCATCGGAATTAAATACAAAAATCACAATGCCGACTTAAGTACAAGAAGACTGACCTTTCTTACTGTCTATGCTTTGAACCATTCCTGTGACACTAGTTATAGATTCCGATGCTTCACTTCAGGTTTACTGTATCCCTTTGACCTTCTTATTGACGATGAAACACAGAAATTGCATCGGAATTAAATACAAAATGCACAATGCCGACTTAAGTACAAGAAGACTGACCCTTCTCACTGTCTATGTTTAGAACCAATCCTGTGACACTAGTTATAGATTCCAATTCTTCACTTCAGGTTAACTCTATCCCTCTGACCTTCTTATTGACGATGAAACACAGGAAATGCATCGGAATTAGATACAAAAGACACAATGACAACTTACGTACAAGCAGACTGACTCTTCGTAGTGACTATGTTTTGAACCATTCCTGTGACACTAGTTATTGATTCCGATGATTCACTTTAGGTGTACTGTATCCCTTGGACCTTCTTATTGTCGATGAAACACAGAAGTTGCTTCGGAATTAAATAGAAAAGGCACAATGCCGACTTAAGTACAAGAAGACTGATTCTTCCTACTGACTATGTTTTGAACCATTCCTGTGACACTAGATATAGATTCCGTTGCTTCACTCCAGGTTTACTGTATCCCTTTGACCTTCTTTTTGACGATGAAACACAGAAATTGCATCGGAATTTAATAGAAAAGGCACAATGCCGACTTAAGTACAAGAAGACTGACCTTTCTTACTGTCTATGCTTTGAACCATTCCTGTGACGCTAGTTACAGATTCCGATGCTTCACTTCAGGGTTACTGTATCCCTTGGACCTTCTTATGGACGATGAAACACAGATATTGCATCGGAAATAAATACAAGAGGCAGAATGACGACTTAAATACACGAAGACTGACTCTTCTTACTGACTATGTTTTGAACCATTCCTGTGACACTAGTTAGAGATTCCGATGCATCACTTCAGGTTTACTGTATCCCTCTGACCTTCTTATTGACGTTGAAACACAGTAATTGCATCGGAAATAAATTGAAAAGGGCATAATGCCGACTAAAGTACAAGAAGACTGACTCTTCTTACTGTCTATGCTTTGAACCATTCCTGTGACACTAGTTATAGATTCCGGTGCTTCACTTCAGGCTTACTGTATCCCTTGGACCTTCTTATTGACGATGAAACACAGAAATTGCATCGGAATTAAATACAAAAGGCACAATGCCGACTTAAGTACAAGAAGACTGACTCTTCTCACTGTCTATGTTTTGAACCATTCCTGTGACGCTAGTTACAGTTTCCGATGCTTTACTTCAGGTTTACTGTATGCCTTGGACCATCAAATTTGACGATGAAACACAGATATTGCTTGGAATTAAATACAAATGGCACAAAGCCGACGTAAGTACAAGAAGACTGACTATTCTTACTGACTATGTTTGAACCATTCCTGTGACACTAGTTAGAAATTCCGATGCTTCACTCTAGGTTTACTGTATCCCTTGGACCTTCTTATTGACTATGAAACACAGAAATTGTATCGGAATTAAATACAAAAGGCACAATGCTGACTTAAGTTCAAGAATACTGACTCTTCTTACTGACTATGTTTTGAACCATTCCAGTGACACTAGTTAGGGATTCCGATGCTTCACTTCAGGTTTACTGTATCCCTCTGACCTTCTTAATGACGATGAAACACAGTAATTGCATCGGAATTAAATTGAAAATGGCACAATGCCGACTTAAGTACAAGAAGACTGACTCTTCTTACTGTCTATGCTTTGAACCATTCCTTTGACACTAGTTACAGATTCCGATGCTGCACTTCAGGTTTACTGAATCCCTTGGACCTTCTTATTGACTATGAAACACAGAAATTGTATCGGAATTAAATAGAAAAGGCACAATGCCGACTTAAGTACAAGAAGACTGATTCTTCCTACTGACTATGTTTTGAACCATTCCTGTGACACTAGATATAGATTCCGTTGCTTCACTCCAGGTTTACTGTATCCCTTTGACCTTCCTTTTGACGATGAAACACAGAAATTGCATCGGAATTTAATAGAAAAGGCACAATGCCGACTTAAGTACCAGAAGACTGACTCTTCTTACTATCTATGTTTTGAACCATTCCTGTGACGTTAGTTACAGATTCCGATGCTTTACTTCAGGTTTACTGTATTCCTCTGGCCTTCTTATTGAGGATGAAACACAGAAATTGCATCGGAATTAAATACAAAAGGCACATTGCCGACTTAAGTACAAGAAGACCGACTCTTCCTACTGTCTATGTTTTGAACCATTCCTGTGACACTAGTTATAGATTCCGATGCCTCACTTCAGGTTTACTGTATCCCTTGGACGTTGTTATTGACGATGAAACACAGAAATTGCATCGGAATTAAATAGAAAAGGCTCAATGCCGACTTAAGTACAAGAAGACTGACTCTTCTTACTGACTATGCTTTGAACCATTCCTGTGGCACTAGATATTGATTCCGATGCCTCACTTCAGGTTTTCTGTATCCATCTGACCTTCTTATTGACGATGAAACACAGAAATTGCATCGGAATTAAATAGAAATGGCACAATGCCGACTGAAGTACAAGAAGACTGACTCTTCTTACTGTCTATGATTTGAACCATTCCTTTGACACTAGTTACAGATTCCGATGCTGCACTTCAGGTTTACTGAATCCCTTGGACCTTCTTATTGACTATGAAACACAGAAATTGTATCGGAATTAAATACAAAAGGCACAATGCCGACTTAAGTACAAGAAGACTGACTCTTCTTACTGACTATGCTTTGAACCATTCCTGTGACACTAGTTATAGATTCCGATGCTTCAGTTCAGGTTTGCTCTATCACTAGGACCTTGTTATTGACGATGAAACACAGAAATTGCATCGGAACTAGATACAAAACGAACAATGCCGACTTAAGTACAAGAAGACTGCCTATTCCTACTGGCTATATTTTGAACGATTCCTGTAACATTAGTTATAGATTCCGATGCTTCACTTCAGGTTTACTGTATCCCTTGGACATTGTTATTGACGATGAAACACAGAAATTGCATCCGAATTAAATACAAAAGGCACAATGCCGACTTAAGCACAAGAAGTTTAACTCTTCTTACTGACTATGTTTTGAACCATTCCTGTGCCACTAGTTATAGCTTCCGATGCTTCACATCAGGTTTACTGTATCCCTCTGACAATCTTATTGACGATGAAACACAGAAATTGCATCGGAAATAAATACAAAAGGCACGATGCCGACTCAAGTACATGTAGAATGAATCTTCCCACAGTCTATGATTTGAACCATTCCTGTGACACTTGTTACACATTCCGATGCATCATTTCAGGTTTACTGTATCCCTTGGATCTTCTTATTGACGATGAAACACAGATAGTGCATCGGAGTTAAATACAAAAGGCACAATGCCGACTTAAGTACAAGAAGACTGACTCTTCTTACTGACTGCTTTGAACCATTCCGGTGACACTAGTTATGGATTCCGATGCTTCACCTCAGGTTTACTGTATCCCTCTGACCTTTTTATTGACGATGAAACTCAGAAACTGCATCGGAATTTTATACAAAAGGCACAATGCCGACTTAAGTACAGGAAGACTGACCCTTCTTACTGTCTATGTTTTGAACCATTCCTGTGACACTAGTTATAGATTCCGATTCTTCACTTCAGGTTTACTGTATCCCTCTGACCTTCTTATTGACGATGAAACACAGAAATTGCATCGGAATTAGATACAAAAGGCACAATGCCGACTTACGTACAAGAAGACTGACTCTTCCTACTGACTATATTTGAACCATTCCTGTGACACTAGTTATGGATTCCGATGTTTCACTTCAGGTGTACTGTATCCCTCTGACCTTCGTATTGACGATGAAACACAGATATTGCATCGGAATTAAATAGAAAAGGCACAATGCCGACTTAAGTACAAGAAGACTGATTCTTCCTAATGACTATGTTTTGAACCATTCCTATGACACTAGATATTGATTCCGATGCTTCACTTCAGGTTCACTGTTTCACTCTGACCTTCATATTGACGATGAAACAAAGAAATCGCATCAGAATTAAATAGAAAAGGCACAATGCCGACTTAAGTACAAGAAGACTGACTCTTCTTACTGTCTATGATTTAACCTCTCCTGTGACCCTAGTTATAGATTCCGATGCTTCACTCCAGGTTTACTGTATCCCTTTGACCTTCTTTTTGAGGATGAAACACAGAAATTGCATCGGAATTTAATAGAAATGGCACAATGCCGACTTAAGTACCAGAAGACTGACTTTTCTTATTATCTATACTTTGAACCATTCCTGTGACGTTAGTTACAGATTCCGATGCTTCACTACAGGTTTACTTTATACCTCTGACCTTCGTATTGACGATGAAACACAGAAATTGCATCGGAAATTAATAGAAAAAGCACATTGTCGACTTAAGTACAAGAAGACTGACTCTTCCTACTGTCTATGTTTGAACCAATCCTGTGACACTAGTTACAGGATTCCCATGCGGCACTTCAGGTTTACTGTATCCTTTGGACGTTCTTATTGACGATGAAACACAGAAATTGCATCGGAATTTAAATAGAAAAGGCACATTGCCGACTTAAGTACAAGAAGACTGACCCTTCTTACTGTCTATGTTTTGAACCATTCCTGTGACACTAGTTATAGATTCCGATGCTTCACTTCAGGTTTACTGTATCCCTTGGGGCCTTCTTATTGACGACGAGACACAGAAATTGCATCGGAATTAAATACAAAAGGCACAATGCCGACTTAAGTACAAGAGGACTGCCTCTTCCTACTGTCTATGTACTTGAACAATTCCTGTGACATTAGTTATAGATTCCGATGCTTCACTTCAGGTTTACTGTATCCCTTGGACCTTCTTACTGACGATGAAACACAGAAATTGCATTGGAATTAAATGCAAAAGGCACAATGCCGACTTAAGTACAAGAAGACTGACTCTTCTCACGTGACTATGCTTTGAACCATTCCTGTGACACTAGTTATAGATTCCGATGCTTCACTCCAGGTTTACTGTATCCCTTGGACCTTCTTATTGACGATGAAACAGAGAAATTACGTCGGAAATAAATACAAAAGCACGATGCCGACTTAAGTACATGTAGAATGAATCTTCCTACTGTCTATGTTTTGAACCATTCCTGTGACCACTTGTTTTAGATTCCGATGCTTCACTCCAGGTTTACTGTATCCCTTGGACCTTCTTATTGACGATGAAACAGAGAAATTACATCGGAAATAAATACAAAAGGCACGATGCCGACTTAAGTACATGTAGAATGAATCTGCCTACTGTCTATGTTTTGAACCATTCCTGTGGCACTTGTTATAGATTCCGATGCTTCATTTCAGGTTTACTGTATCACATGGATCTTCTTATTGACGATGAATCACAGATAGTGCATCGGAGTTAAATACAAAAGGCACAATGCCGACTTAAGTACAAGAAGACTGACTCTTAGTACTGTCTATGTTTGAACCATTCCTGTGAGACTAGTTATAGATTCCGATGCATCACTTCAGGTTTACTGTATCCCTCTGACCTTTTTATTGACGATGAAACCTCAGAAATTGCATCGGAATTTTATACAAAAGGCACAATGCCGACTTAAGTACAGGAAGACTGACCCTTCTTACTGTCTATGTTTTGAACCATTCCTGTGAGACTAGTTATAGATTCCGATGCATCACTTCAGGTTTACTGTATCCGTCTGACCTTCTTTTTGACGATGAAACACATAAATTGCATTGGAATTAGATACAAAAGGCACAATGCCGACTTACGTACAAGAAGACTGACTCTTCGTACTGACTATGCTTTGAACCATTCCTGTGACACTAATTATGGATTCCGATGATTCACTTCAGGTGTACTGTATCCCTTGGACCTTCTTATTGACGATGAAACACAGAAATTGCATCGGAATTAAATAGAAAAGGCACAATGCCGACTTAAGTACAAGAAGACTGACTCTTCTTACTGACTATGTTTGGAACCATTCCTGTGACACTAGTTATAGAATCCGATGCTTCACTTCTGGTTTACTGTATCCCTTGGACCTTCGTATTGACGATGAAACACAGAAATTGCATCGGAATAAATACAAAAGGCACAATGCCTTCTTAAGTACAAGAAGACTGACTCTTCTTACTGACAATGCTTTGAACCATTCCTGTGACACGAGTTATAGATTCCGATGCTTCACTTCAGGTTTACTGTTTCCCTCTGATCTTCTTATTGACGATGAAACACAGAAATTGCATCGGAATTAAATACAAAAGGCACAATGCCGACTTAAGTACATGTAGACTGACTCTTCCTGCTGTCTATATTTTGAAACATTCCTGTGACACTAGTTATAGATTCCGATGCTTCACTTCAGGTTTACTGTATCCCTTGGACCTTCTTATTGACGATGAAACACAGAAATTGCAACGGAATTAAATACAAAAGGCACAATGCCGACTTAAGTACAAGAAGACTGACTCTTCTTACTGACAATGCTTTGAACCATTCCTGTGACACTAGTTATAGATTCCGATTCTTCACTTCAGGATTACTGTATCCCTCTGACCTTCTTATTGACGATGAAACACAGAAATTGCATCGGATTAGATACAAAAGGCACATTGACAACTTACGTACATGCAGGCTGACTCTTCGTACTGATTATGTTTTGAACCATTCCTGTGACACTAGTTATTGATTCCGATGATTCACTTCAGGTGTACTGTAACCCTTGGACCTTCTTATTGACGATGAAACACAGAAGTTGCTTCGGAATTAAATAGAAAAGGCACAATGCCGACTTAAATACACGAAGACTGACTCTTCTTACTGACTATGTTTTGAACCATGCCTGTGACACTAGTTAGAGATTCCGATGCTTCACTTCAGGTTTAATGTATCCCTCTGACCTTCTTATTGACGATGAAACACAGTAATTGCATCGGAAATAAATTGGAAAGGGCATAATGCCGACTTAAGTACAAGAAGACTGACTCTTCTTACTGTCTATGTTTTGAACCATTCCTGTGACACTAGTTATAGATTCCGATGCTTCACTTCAGGTTTACTGTATCCCTTGGACCTTCTTATTGACGATGAAACACAGAAATTGCAACGGAATTAAATACAAAAGGCACAATGCCGACTTAAGTACAAGAAGACTGACTCTTCTTACTGACAATGCTTTGAACCATTCCTGTGACACGAGTTATAGTTTCCGATGCTTCACTTCAGGTTTACTGTATCTCTCTGACCTTCTTATTGACGATGATACACAGAAATTGCATCGGAATTAAATACAAAAGGCACAATGCCGACTTAAGTAAAAGAAGACTGACTCTTCTTACTGACTGTTTTGAACCATTTGTGTGACACTAGTTATAGATTCCGATGCTTCACTTCAGGTTTACTGTATCCCTCTGACCTTCTTGCTGACGATGGATCACTGTAATTGCATCGGAATTAAATAGAAAAGGCACAATGCCGACTTAAGTACAAGAAGACTGACTCTTCTCACTGTCTATGTTTTGACGCATTCCTGTGACGAAAGTTACAGATTCCGATCCATCACTTCTGGTTTACTGTATCCCTTGGACCTTCTTATTGACGATGAAACACAGATATTGCTCCGAATTAAATACAAAAGGCACAATGCCGACGTAAGTACAAGAAGACTGACTCTTCTTACTTGACTATGTTTTGAACCATTCCTGTGACACTAGTTAGAGATTCCGATGCTTCACTCTAGGTTTACTGTATCCCTTGGACCTTCTTATTGACTATGAAACACAGAAATTGTATCGGAATTAAATACAAAAGGCACAATGCTGACTTAAAAACAAGAATACTGACTCTTCTTACTGACTATGTTTTGAACCATTCCTGTGACACTAGTTAGAGATTCCGATGCTTCACTTCAGGTTTACTGTATCCCTCTGACCTTCTTATTGACGATGAAACACAGTAATTCCATCGGAATTATATTGAAAAGGGCACAATGCCGACTTAAGAAAAAGAAGTCTGACTCTTCTTACTGACTATGATTTGAACCATTCCTGTGCCACTAGTTATAGTTTCCGTTGCTTCACATCAGGTTTACTGTATCCCTCTGACATTCTTATTGACGATGAAACACAGAAATTGCATCGGAAATAAATACAAAAGGCACGATGCCGACTTAAGTGCATGTAGAATGAATCTTCGTACTGTCCATGATTTGAACCATTCCTGTGACACTTGTTACACATTCCGATGCTTCATTTCAGGTTTACTGTATCCCTTGGATCTTCTTATTGACGATGAAACACAGATAGTGCATCGGAGTTAAATACAAAAGGCACAATGCCGACTTAAGTACAAAAAGACAGACTCTTCTCACTGACTGCTTTGAACCATTCTGGTGACACTAGTTATGGATTCCGATGCTTCACCTCAGGTTTACTGTATCCCTCTGACGTTTTTATTGACGATGAAACTCAGAAATTGCATCGGAATTAGATACAAATGGCACAATGCCGACTTACGTACAAGAAGACTGACTCTTCGTACTGACTAAGTTTGAACCATTCCTGTGACACAAGTTATGGATTCCGATGATTCACTTCAGGTGTACTGTATCCCTCTGACCTTCTTATTGACGATGAAACACAGATATTGCATCGGAATTAAATAGAAAAGGCACAATGCCGACTTAAGTACAAGAAGACTGATTCTTCCTACTGACTATGTTTTGAACCATTCACATGACACTAGATATAGATTCCGATGCTTCACTTCAGGTTCACTGTATCACTCTGACCTTCATATTGACGATGAAACAAAGAAATCGCATCGGAATTAAATAGAAAAGGCACAATGCCGACTTAAGTACTAGAAGACTGACTCTTCTTACTGTCTATGTTTTAACCACTCCTGTGACCCTAGTTATAGATTCCGATGCTTCACTCCAGGTTTACTGTATCCCTTTGACCTTCTTTTTGACGATGAAACACAGAAATTGCATCGGAATTTAATAGAATACGCACAATGCCGACTTAAGTACCAGAAGACTGACTATTCTTACTATCTATACTTTGAACCATTTCTGTGACGTTAGTTACAGATTCCGGTGCTTCACTTCAGGTTTACTGTATCCCTCTGACCTTCTTATTGACGATGAAACACAGTAATTGCATCAGAATTAAATTGAAAAGGGCACAATGCCGACTTAAGTACAAGAAGACTGACTCTTCCTACTGTCTATGTTTTGAAACATTCCTGTGACCTTAGTTATAGATTCCGATACTTCATTTCAGGTTTACGGTATCTCTTGGACTTTCTTATTAACTATGAAACACAGAAATTGTATCGGAATGAAACACAAAAGGCACAATGCCGACTTAAGTGCAAGAAGACTGACTATTCTTACTGACTATGCTTTGAACCATTCCTGTGACACTAGTTATAGATTCCGATGCTTCACTTCAGGTTTACACTATCACTAGGACCTTCTTATTGACGATGAAACACAGAAATTGCATCGGAACTAAATACAAAACGAACAATACCGACTTAAGTACAAGAAGACTGACTCTTCCTACTGTCTATGTTTTGAACGATTCCTGTAACATTAGTTATAGATTTCGATGCTTCACTTCAGGTTTACTGTATCCCTTGGACCTTGTTATTGACGATGAAACACAGAAATTGCATCGGAATTAAATACAAAAGGCACAACGCCGACTTAAGTACAAGAAGTTTGACTCTACTTACTGACTATGTTTTGAACCATTCCTGTGCCACTAGTTATAGTTTCCGATGCTTCACATCAGGTTTACTGTATCCCTCTGACAATCTTATTGACGATGAAACACAGAAATTGCATCGGAAATAAATACAAGAGGCACGATGCCGACTTAAGTACATATAGAATGAATCTTCCCACTGTCTATGATTTGAACCATTCCTGTGACACTTGTTACACATTCCGATACTTCATTTCAGGTTTACTGTATCCCTTGGATCTTCTTATTGACGATGAAACACAGATAGTGCATCGGAGTTAAATACAAAAGGCACAATGCCGACTTAAGTACAAGAAGACTGACTCTTCTTACTGACTGCTTTGAACCATTTCGGTGAAACTAGTTATGGATTCCGACGCTTCACCTCAGGTTTACTGTATCCCTTTGACCTTTTTATTGACGATGAAACTCAGAAATTGCATCGGAATTAAATACAAAAGGCACAATGCCGACTTAAGTACAAGAAGACTGACCCTTATTACTGTTTATGTTTTGAACCATTCCTGTGACACTAGTTATAGATTCCGATTCTTCACTTCAGGTTTACTGTATCCCTCTGACCGTCTTATTGACGATGAAACACAGAAATTGCATCGGAATTAGATACAAAAGGCACAATGCAGACTTACGTACAAGAAGACTGACTCTTCGTACTGACTATGTTTGAACCATTCCTGTGACACTAGTTATGGATTCCGATGATTCACTTCAGGTGTACTGTATCCCTCTGACCTTCTTATTGACGATGAAACACAGATATTGCATCGGAATTAAATAGAAAAGGCATAATGCCGACTTAAGTACAAGAAGACTGATTCTTCCTACTGACTGTGTTTTAAACCCTTCCTATGACACTAGATATAGATTCCGATGCTTCACTTCAGGTTCACTGTATCACGCTGACCTTCATATTGACGATGAAACAAAGAAATCGCATCGGAATTAAATATAAAAGGCACAATGCACAAGAAGACTGACTCTTCTTACTGTCTATGTTTTAACCACTCCTGTGATCCTAGTTATAGATTCCGATGCTTCACTCCAGGTTTACTCTATCACTTTGACCTTCTTTTTGACGATGAAACACAGAAATTGCATCGGAATTTAATAGAAAAGGCACAATGCCGACTTAGTACCAGAAGATTGACTCTTCTTACTATCTATATTTTGAAAAATTCCTGTGACGTTAGTTACAGATTCCGATTCTTCACTTCAGGTTTACTGTATACCTCTGATCTTCTTATTGACGATGAAACACAGAAATTGATCGGAATTAAATAGAAAAGGCACATTGTCGACTTAAGTACAAGAAGACTGACTCTTCCTACTGTCTATGTTTTGAACCATTCCTGTGACACTAGTTACAGATTCCCATGCTGCACTTCAGGTTTACTGTATCCCTCTGACCTTCTTATTGACGATGAAACACAGAAATTGCATCGGAATTAGATACAAAAAGCACAATGCCGACTTACGTACAAGATGACTTACTCTTCGTACTGACTATGTTTGAACCATTCCTATGACACTAGTTATGGATTCCGATGATTCACTTCAGGTGTACTGTATCCCTTGGACCTTCTTATTGACGATGAAACACAGAAATTGCATCGGAATTAAATAGGAAAGGCACAATGCCGACTTAAGTACAAGATGACTGACTCTTCTTTTTGTCTATGTTTTGAACCATTCCTGTGACACTAGTTATAGATTCCGATGCTTCACTTCATGTTTACTGTATCCCTTGGGCATTCTTATTGACGACGAAACACTGTAATTGCATCGGAATTAAATAGAAAAGGCACAATGCCGACTTAAGTACAAGAAGACTGACTCTTCTCACTGTCTATGTTTTGACGCATTCCTGTGACGAAAGTTACAGATTCCGATGCATCACTTCTGGTTTACTGTATCCCTTGGACCTTCTTATTGACGATGAAACACAGATATTGCTCGGAATTAAATACAAAAGGCACAATGCCGACGTAAGTACAAGAAGACTTACTCTTCTTACTGACTATGTTTGAACCATTCCTGTGACACTAGTTATAGATTCCGATGCTTCACTTCAGGTTTACTGTATCTCTCTGACCTTCTTATTGACGACGAAATACAGAAAATGCATCGGAAATAGATACAAAAGACACGATGACGACTTAAGTACATGTAGAATGAATCTTCCTACGGTCTATGTTTTGAACCATTCCTGTGACACTTGTTATAGATTCCGATGCTTCATTTCAGGTTTACTGTATCACATGGATCCTCTTATTGACGATGAAACACAGATAGTGCATCGGAGTTAAATACAAAAGGCTCAATGTCGACTTAAGTACAAGAAGACTGACCCTTCTTACTGTGTATGATTTGAACCATTCCTGTAACACTAGTTATAGATTCCGATGTTTCACTTCAGGTTTACTGTATCCCTCTGACCTTCTTATTGACGATGAAACACAGAAATTGCATCGGAATTAAATACAAAAGGCACAATGCCGACTTAAGTACTTGTAGACTGACTCTTCCTACTGTTTATATTTTGAAACATTCCTGTGACACTAGTTATAGATCCGATGCTTCATTTCAGGTTTACTGTATCCCTTGGACCTTCTTATTGACGATGAAACACAGAAATTGCGTCGGAATTAAATACAAAAGGCACAATGCCGACTTAAGTACAAGAAGACTGACTCTTCCAACTGTCTAAGTTTTGAACATTTTCTGTGATACTAGTTATTGATTCCGATTCTACACTTCAGATTTACTGTATCCCCCTGACCTTCTTATTGACGATGAAACACAGAAATTGCATCGGAATGAAATACAAAAGGCACAATGCCGACTTAAGTAAAAGAAGACTGACTCTTCTAACAGTAAATGTTTTGAACCATTCCTGTGACACAAGTTATAGATTCCGATGCTTCACCTCAGATTTACTGTATCCCTTGGACCTTCTTATTGACGATGAAACTCAGAATGTGCATCGGAATTAAATACAAAAAGCACAATGCCGACTTAAGTACAAGAAGACTGACACTTCTTACTGTCTATGTTTTGAACCATGCCTGTGACACTAGTTATAGATTCCGATTCTTCACTTCAGGTTTACTGTATCCCTCTGACTTTGTTATTGACGATGAAACACAGAAATTTCATCGGAATTAGATACAAAAGGCACAATGCCGACTTACGTACAAGAAGACTGACTCTTCGTACTGACTAAGTTTGAACCATTCCTGTGACACTAGTTATGGATTCCGATGATTCACTTCAGGTGTACTGTATCCCTCTGACCTTCTTATTGACGATGAAACACAGATATTGCATCGGAATTAAATGAAAAGGCACAATGCCGACTTAAGTACAAGAAGACTGATTCTTCCTACAGACTATGTTTTGAACCATTCCTATGACACTAGATATAGATTCCGATGCTTCACTTCAGGTTCACTGTATCACTCTGACCTTCATATTGACGATGAAACAAAGAAATCGCATCGGAATTAAATAGAAAAGGCACAATGCCGACTTAAGTACAAGAAGACTGACTCTTCCTACTGTCTATGTTTTAACCACTCCTGTGACCCTAGTTATAGATTCCGATGCTTCACCCCAGGTTTACTGTATCCCTTTGACCTTTTTTTGACGATGAAACACAGAAATTGCATCGGAATTTAATAGAAAAGGCACAATGCCGACTTAAGTACCAGAAGACCGACTCTTCTTACTATCTATATTTTGAACCATTCCTGTGACGTTAGTTACAGATTCCGATGCTTCACTTCAGGTTTACTGTATACCTCTGACCTTCTTATTGATGATGAAACACAGAAATTCCATCGGAATTAAATAGAAAAGGCACATTGTCGACTTAAGTACAAGAAGACTGACTCTTCCTACTGTCTATGTTTTGAACCATTCCTGTGACACTAGTTACAGATTCCCATGCTGCACTTCAGGTTTACTGTATCCCTTGGACGTTCTTATTGACGATGAAACACAGAAATTGCATCGGAATTAAATACAAAAGGCACAATGCCGACTTAAGTACAAGAAGACTGACTCTTCTTACTGACTGTTTTGAACCATTCCGGTGACACTAGTTATAGATTCCGATGCTTCACCTCAGGTTTACTGTATCCCTCTGACCTTCTTATTGACGATGAAACTCAGAAATTGCTTCGGAATTAAATACAAAAGGCACAATGCCGACTTACGTACAAGAAGACTGACTCTTCGTACTAACTATGTTTGAACCATTCCTGTGATACTAGTTATGGATTCCGATGATTCACTACATTTGTACTGTATCCCTTGGAACTTCTTATTGACGATGAAACACAGAAATTGCATCGGAATTAAATAGGAAAGGCACAATGCCGACTTAAGTACAAGAAGACTGACTCTTCTTTTTGTCTATGTTTTGAACCATTCCTGTGACACTAGTTATAGATTCCGATGCTTCACTTTAGTTTTACTGTATCCCTTGGGCCTTCGTATTGACGACGAAAGACAGAAATAGCATCGGAATTAAATACAAAAGGCACAATGCCGACTTAAGTACAAGAGGACTGCCTCTTCCTACTGTCTATGTTTTGAACAATTCCTGCGACATTAGTTATAGATTCCGATGCTGCACTTCAGGTTTACTGTATCCCTTGGACCTTCTTATTGACGATGAAACACAGAAATTGCATCGGAATTAAATACAAAACGCACAATGCCGACTTAAGTACAAGAAGACTGACTCTTCTTACTGACTATGCTTTGAACCATTCCTGTGGCACTAGTTAGAGATTCCGATGCTTCACTTCAGGTTTACTGTATCCCTCTGACCCTCTTATTGACGATGAAACACAGAAATTACATCGGAAATAAATACAAAAGGCACGATGCCGACTTAAGTACACGTAGAATGAATCTTCCTACTGTCTATGTTTTGAACCATTTCTGTGACACTTGTTATAGATTCCGATGCTTCATTTCAGGTTTACTGTATCACATGGATCCTCTTGTTGACGATGAAACAAAGATAGTGCATCGGAGTTAAATACAAAAAGCACAATGCCGACTTAAGTACAAGAAGTCTGACTCTTCTTACTGTCTATGTTTTAACCACTCCTGTGACACTACTTATAGATTCCGATGCTTCACTCCAGTGTAACTGTATCCCATTCACCTTCTTTTTTACGATGAAACACAGAAATTGCTTCGGAATTTAATGGAAAAGGCACAATGCCGACTTAAGTACAAGAAGACTGACTCTTCTTACTGAGTATAATTTGAACCATTCCTGTGGCACTAGATATTGATTCCGATGCTTCACTTCAGGTTTATTGTATCCATCTGACCTTCTTATTTACGATGAATCACAGAAATTGCATCGGAATTAAATAGAAATGGCACAACGCTGACTGAAGTACAAGAAGACTGACTCTTCATACTGGCTAAGTTTTGAACCATTCCTGTGACGCTAGTTACAGATTCCGATGCTTCACTTCAGAGTTTCTGTATCCCTTGGACCTTCTTATTGACGATGAAACTCAGAAATAGCATCGGAATTAAATACAAAAGGCACAATGCCGACTTAAGTACAAGATGACTGACCCTTCTTACTGTCTATGTTTTGAACCATTCCTGTCACACTAGTTATAGATTCCGATTCTTCACTTCAGGTTTACTCTATCCCTCTGACCTTCTTATTGACGATGAAACACAGAAATTGCATCGGAATTAGCTACAAAAGGCACAATGCCGACTTACGTACAAGCAGACTGACTCTTCGTACTGACTATGTTTTGAACTATTCCTGTGACACTAGTTATTGTTTCCGATGATTCACTTCAGGTGTACTGTATCCCTTGGACCTTCTTATTGACGATGAAACACAGAAATTGAATCGGAATTAAATAGAAAAGGCACAATGCTGACTTAAGTACAAGAAGACTGACTCTTCTTACTGACTATGTTTGGAACTATTCCTGTGACACTAGTTATAGATTCCGATGCTTCACTTCAGGTTTACTGTACCCCTCTGACCTTCTGATTGACGATGAAACACAGATATTGCATCGGAATTAAATAGAAAAGGCACAATGCCGACTTAAGTACAAGAAGACTGATTCTTCCTACTGACTATGATTTGAACCATTCCTGTGACACTAGATATGGATTCCGATGCTTCGCTTCAGGTTCACTGTATAACTCTGACCGTCACATTGACGATGAAACAACGAAATTGCATCGCAATTTATAATAAAAGGCACAATGCCGACTTATGTACAAGAAGACTGTCTCTTCTTACTATCTATGCTTTGAACCATTCCTGTGACATTAGTTACAGATTCCGATGCTTCACTTCAGGTTTACTGTATACCTCTGACCTTGTTATTGACGATGAAACACTGAAATTGCATCGGAATTAAATAGAAAAGGCACATTGCCGACTTAAGTACAAGAAGACTCACTCTTCCTACTGTCTATGCTTTGATCCATTCCTGTGACACTAGTTATAGATTCCGATGCTTCACTTCAGGTTTACTGTATCCCTTGGACGTTCTTATTGACGATGAAACACAGAAATTGCATCGGAATTAAAAAGAAATGGCACAATGCCGACAGAAGTACAAGAAGACTGACTCTTCATACTGTCTAAGTTTTGAACCATTCCTGTGACGCTAGTTACAGATTCCGATGCTTCACTTCAGGGTTACTGTATCCCTTAGACCTTCGTATTGACGATGAAACACAGATATTGCATCGGAAATAAATAAAAAAGGCACAATGCAGACTTAAGTACATGTAGACTGACTCTTCCTACTGTCTATACTTTGAAACATTCCTGTGCCACTAGTTATAGATTCCGATGCTTCATTTCACGTTTACTGTAGCCCTTGGACCTTCTTATTGACGATGAAACACAGAAAATGCATCGGAATTATATAGAAAAGGCACGGTGCTGACTTAAGCACAAGAACACTGACTCTTCCTACTTTCTATGTTTTGAACCATTCCTGTGACACTAGTTATAGATTCCGATGCTTCACTTCTGGTTTACTTTATCCCTCTGACCCTCTTATTGACGACGAAACAAAGAAATTGCATCGTAATTAAATAAAAAAGGCACAATGCCGACTGAAGTACAAGAAGACTGACCTTTCTTACTGTCTATGCTTTGAACCATTCCTCTGACACTAGTTATAGATTCGGATGCTTCACTTCAGGTTTACTGTATGCCTTGGACCTTCTTATTGACGATGAAACACAGAAATTGTATCGGAATTAAATACAAAAGGCACAATGCCGACTTAAGCACAAAAAGACTGACTGTTCCAACTGTCTAAGATTTGAATCATACCTGTGATGCTAGTTATTGATTCCGATGCTACACTTCAGATTTACTGTATCCCTCAGACCTTCTTATTGACGATGAAACACAGAAATTGCATCGGAATGAAATACAAAAGGCACAATGGCGACTTTAGTAAAAGAAGACTGACTCTTCTTACTGTCAATGTTTTGAATCATTCCTGTGACACAAGTTATAGATTCCGATGCTTCACCTCAGATTTACTGTATCCCTTGGACCTTCTTATTGACAATGAAACACAGAAATTGCATCGGAATTAAATAAAAAATGCACAATGCCGACTTATGTACAAGAAGACTGACTCATCTTATTGACTGTTTTGAACCATTCCTGTGACACCAGTTATAGATTCCGATGCTTCACTTCAGGTTTACTGTATCCCTCTGACCTTCTTATTGACGATAAAACTCAGAAATTGCATCGGAATTAAATAGATAAGGCACAATGCCGACTTAAGTACAAGAAGACTGGCCCTTCTTACTGTCTATGTTTTGAAACATTCCTGTGGCACTAGTTATAGATTCCGATTCTTCACTTTAGGTTTACTGTATCCCTCCGACCTTCTTATTGACGATGAAACACAGAAATTGCATCGGAATTAGATACAAAAGGCACAATGCCGACTTACGTACAAGCAGACTGACTCTTCGTACTGAAGATGCTTGAACCATTCCTGTGACACTAGTTATTGATTCCGATGATTCACTTCAGGTGTACTGTACCCCTTGGACCTTCTTATTGACGATGAAACACAGAAATTGCATCGGAATTAAATGGAAAAGGCACAATGCCGACATAAGTACAAGAAGACTGATTCTTCTTACTGACTATGTTTGGAACCATTCCTGTGACATTAGTTATAGATTCCGATGCTTCACTTCAGGTTTACTATATCCCTCTGACCATCATATTGACGATGAAACAAAGTAATCGCATCGGAATTAATTAGAAAAAGCACAATGCCGACTTAAGTATAAGAAGACTGACTCTTCTTACTGTCTATGTTTTAACCATTCCTGTGACACTAGTTATAGATTCCGATGCTTCCCTCCAGGTTTACTGTATCCCTTTGTCCTTCTTTTTGACGATGAAACACAGAAATTGCATCGGAATTTAATAGAAAAGGCACAATGCCGATTTAAGTACCAGAAGACTGACACTTCTTACTATCTATATTTTGAACCATTCCTGTGCCGTTAGTTACAGATTCCGATGCTTCACTTCAGGGTGACTGTATCCCTTGGACCTTCTTATTGACGATGAAACACAGATATTGTATCGGTAATAAATACAAAAGGCACAAAGCCGACTTAAATACAAGAAGACTGAGTCTTCTTACTGACTATGCTTTGAACCATTCCTGTGACACTAGTTAGAGACTCCGATGCTTCACTGCAGGTTTACTGTATCCCTCTGACCTTCTTATTGACGATGAAACACAGAAATTGCATCGGAATTAAATACAAAAGGCAAAATGCCGACTTAAGTACATGTAGACTGACTCTTCCTACTGTCTATATTTTGAAACATTCCTGTGACACTAGTTATAGATTCCGATGCTTCACTTCAAGTTCACTGTATCCCTCTGACCTTCTTAATGACGATGAAACACAGAAATTGCATCGGAAATAAATACAAAAGGCACAATGCCAACTTAAGTACAAGAAGACTGACCTTTCTTACTGTCTATGCTTTGAACCATTCCTGTGACACTAGTTATAGATTCCGATGCTTCACTTCAGGTTTACTGTATCCCTTGGACTTTCTTATTGACGATGAAACACAGAAATTGCATCGGAATGTAAATACAAAAGGCACAATCCGACTTAAGTACAAGAAGACTGACTCATTTAACTGTCTAAGTTTTGAACCATTCCTGTGATACTAGTTATTGATTCCGATGCTACACTTCAGTTTTACTGTATCCCTCTGACCTACTTATTGACGATGAAACACAGAAATTGCATCGGAATGAAATACAAAAGGCACAATGCCGACTTAAGTAAAAGAAGACTGACTCTTCTTACTGACTGTTTTGAACCATTCCTGTGACACTAGTTATAGATTCGGATGCTTCACTTCAGGTTTACTGTATCCCTCTGTCCTTCTTATTGACGATGAAACACAGAAATTGCATCGGAATTAAATACAAATGGCACAATGCCGACTTAAGTACAAGATGACTGACTCTTCTTACTGTTTATGTTTTGAACCATTCCTGTGACGCTAGTTACAGATTCCAATGCTTCACTTCAGGTTTACTGTATCCCGTGGACCTTCTTATTGACGATGAAACACAGATATTGCTTCGGAAATAAATACAAAAGGCACAATGCCGACGTAAGTACAAGAAGACTGACTCTTCTTACTGACTATGTTTTGAACCATTCCTGTGACACTAGTTAGAGATTCCGATGCTTCACTTTAAATTCGCTGTAACCCTCTGACCTTCTTATTGGCGATGAAACACAGTAATTGCTTCGGAATTAAATTGAAAAGGGCACAATGCCGACTTAAGTACCAGAAGACTGACTCTTCATACTATCTAAGTTTTGAACCATTCCTGTGACGTTTGTTACAGATTCCGATACTTCATTTCAGGTTTACTGTATCCCTCTGACCTTCTTATTGACGATGAAACACAGTAGTTGCATCGGAATTAAATTAAAAAGGGCATAATGCCGACTTAAGTACAAGAAGACTGACTCTTTTTACTGTCTATGTTTTGAACCATTCCTGTGACACTAGTTATAGATTCCGATGCTTCATTTCATTTTTACTGTATCCCTTAGACCTTCTTATTGACGATGAAACACAGAAAGTGCATCGGAATTAAATAGAAAAGGCACAATGCTGACTTAAGTACAAGAGAGACTGACCTTTCTTACTGTCTATGCTTTGAACCATTCCTGTGACACTAATTATAGATTCCGATGCTTCACTTCAGGTTTACTGTATCCCGTGGACCTTCTTATTGACTATGAAACACAGAAATTGCATCGGAATTAAATACAAATGGCACAATGCCGACTTAAGTACTAGATGACTGACTCCTCTTACTGTCTATGATTTGAACCATTCCTGTGACGCTAGTTACAGATTCCGATGCATCACTTCAGGTTTACTGTATCCCTCTGACCTTCTTATTGACGACGAAACACAGATATTGCTTCGGAATTAAATACAAAAGGCCCAATGACGACGTAAGTACAAGAAGACTGACTATTCTTACTGACTATGTTTTGAACCATTCCTGTGACACTAGTTATAGATTCCGATGCTTCACTCTAGGTTTACTGTATCCCTTGGACCTGCTTATTGCCTATGAAACACAGAAATTGTATCGGAATTAAATACAAAAGGCACAATGCCGACTTAAGTACACGAAGACTGACTCTTCTTACTGACTATGTTTTGAACCATTCCTGTGACACTAGTTAGAGATTCCGATGCTTCACTCCAGGTTTACTGTATCCCTCTGACTTTCTCATTGACGTTGAAACACAGTAATTGCTTCGGAATTAAATCGAAAAGGGCACAATGCCGACTTAAGTACCAGAAGACTGACTCTTCATACTATCTAAGTTTTGAACCATTCCTGTGACGTTTGTTACAGATTCCGATGCTTCATTTCAGGTTTACTGTATCCCTCTGACCCTCTTATTGACGATGAAACACAGTAATTGCATCGGAAATAAATTGAAAAGGGCATAATGTCGACTTAAGTACAAGAAGACTGACTCTTCTTACTGTCTATGTTTTGAACCATTCCTGTGACACTAGTTATAGATTCCGATGCTTCACTTTAGGTTTACTGTATCCCTTGGACCTTCTTATTGACGATGAAACACAGAAATTGCATCGGAATTAAATACAAGAGGCACAATGCCGACTTAAGTACAAGAAGACTGACTCTTATTACTGACAATGTTTTGAACCATTCCTGTGACACGAGTTATAGATTCCGATTCTTCACTTCAGGTTAACAGTATCCCTTTGACCTTCTTAGTGACGATGAAACACAGAAATTGCATCGGAATTAAATACAAAAGGCACAATGCCGACTTAAGTACATGTAGACTGACTCTTACTACTGTCTATACTTTGAAACATTCCTGTGACACTAGTTATAGATTCCGATGCTTCATTTCAGGTTTACTGTATCCCTTGGACCTTCTTAATGACGATGAAACACAGAAAGTGCATCGGAATTAAATAGAGAAGGCACAATGCTGACTTAAGTACAAGAAGACTGACTCTTCCTACTTTCTATGTTTTGAACCATTCCTGTGACACTAGTTATAGATTCCGCTGCTTCACTTCTGGTTTACTGTATCCCTCTGACCTTCTTATTGACGATGAAACACAGAAATTGCATCGGAATTAGATACAAAAGGCACAATGCCGACTTAAGTAAAAGAAGACTGACTCTTCTTACTGTCAATAATTTGAACCATTCCTGTGACACAAGTTAAAGATTCCGATGCTTCACCTCAGATTTACTGTATCCCTTGGACCTTCTTATTGACAATGAAACACAGAAATTGCATCGGAATTAAATACAAAATGCACACTGCCGACTTATGTACAAGAAGACAGACTCTTCTTATTGACTGTTTTGAACCATTCCTTTGACACTAGTTATAGATTCCGATGCTTCACTTCAGGTTTACTGTGTCCCTCTGACCTTCTTATTGACGATGAAACTCAGAAACTGCATCGGAATTAAATAGATAGGGCACAATGCCGACTTAAGTACAAGAAGACTGGCCCTCCTTACTGTCTATGTTTTGAAACATTCCTGTGACACTAGTTATAGATTCCGATTCTTCACTTTAGGTTTACTGTATCCCTCTGACCTTCTTATTGACAATGAAACACAGAAATTGCATCGGAATTAGATACAAAAGGCACAATGCCGACTTAAGTACAAGAAGACTGACCTTTCTCACTGTCTATGCTTTGAACCATTCCTGTGACACTAGTTATAGATTCCGCTGCTTCACTTCAGGTTTACTGTATCCCTCTGACCTTCTTATTGTCGATGAAACACAGAAATTGCATCGGAATGAAATACAAAATTCTCAATGCCGACATAAGTACAAGAAGACTGACCTTTCTTACTCTATATGCTTTGAACCATTCCTGTGAGACTAGTTATAGATTCCGATGCTTCACTTCAGGTTTACTGTATCCCTCTGACCTCCTTACTGACGATGAAACACAGTAATTGCATCGAATTAAATAGAAAAGGCACAATGCCGACTTAAATACAAGAAGACTGACTCTTCTTACTGTCTATGTTTTGAACGATTTCTGTGACGCTAGTTACAGATTCCGATGCTTCACTTCAGGTTTACTGCATCCCTCTGACCTTCTTATTGACGATGAAACACAGTAATTGCATCGGAATTAAATTGAAAAATGCACAATGCCGACTTAAGTACAAGAAGACTGACTCTTCTTACTGTCTATGTTTTGAAGCAATCCTGTGACACTAGTTATAGATTCCGATGCTTCACTCTGGGTTTACTGTATCCCTTGGACCTTCTTAGTGACTATGAAACACAGAGATAGTATCGCAATTAAATACAAAAGCACAATGCCGACTTAAGTACAAGTAGACTGACTCTTCTTACGGACTATGTTTTGAACCATTCCTGTGACACTAGTTAGAGATTCCGATGCTTTACTTCAGGTTTACTGTATCCCTCTGACCTTCTTATTGACGATGAAACACAGTAATTGCATCGGAATTAAATTGAAAAGGGCACAATGCCGACTTAAGTACAAGAAGACTGAATCTTCTTACTGTCTATACTTTGAACCATTCCTGTGACGCTAGTTACAGATTCCGATGCTTCACATCAGGTTTACTGTATCCCGTGTACCTTCTTATTGACGATGAAACACAGATATGGCTTCGGAATTAAATACAAAAGGCACAATGCCGACGTAAGTACAAGAAGACTGACTCTTCTTACTGACTATGCTTTGAACCATTCCTGTGACACTAGTTATAGATTCCGCTGCTTCACTTCATGTTTACTGTATCCCTCTGACCTTCTTACTGACGATGAAACACAGTAATTGCATCGGAATTAAATAGAAAAGGCACAATGCCGACTTAAGTACAAGAAGACTGACTCTTCTTACTGTCTATGTTTTGAACCATTCCTGTGACGCTAGTTACAGATTCCGATGCGTCACTTCAGGTTTACTGTATCCCTTGGACCTTCTTATTGACTATGAAACACAGAAATTGTATCGGAATTAAATACAAAAGGCAATATGCCGACTTAAGTACAAGAAGACTGACTCATCTTAGTGACTATGTTTTGAACCATTCCTGTGACACTAGTTAGAGATTCCGATGCTTCTATTCAGGTTTACTGTATCCCTCTGACCTTCTTATTGACTATGAAACACAGTAATTGCATCGGAATTAAATTGAAAAGGGCACAATGCCGACTTAAGTACAAGAAGACTGACTTTTCTTACTGTCTATGATTTTAACCATTCCTGTGACACTAGTTACAGATTCCGATGCTGCACTTCAGGTTTGCTGTATCCCTTGGACCTTCTTAGTGACTATGAAACACAGAAATTGTATCGGAATTAAATACAAAGGGCACAATGCTGACATAAGTACATGTAGACTGACTCATCCTACTGTCTATGATTTGAAACATTCCTGTGACCTTAGTTACAGATTCCGATGCTTCATTTCAGGTTTACTGTATCCTTTGGTTCTTCTTATTGCCGATGAAACACAGATAGTACATCGGAGTTAAATACAAAAGGCACAATGCCGACTTAAGTACAAGGAGACTGACTCTTCCTGCTGTCTATGCTTTGAACCATTCCTGTGAGACTAGTTATAGATTCCGATGCTTCACTTCAGGTTTACTGTATCCCTCTGACCTTCTTATTGACGATGAAACACAGAATTTGCATCATAATTAAATACAAAAGGCACAATCCCGACTTAAGTACAAGAAGACTGACCTTTCTTACTGTCTATGCTTTGAACCATTCCTGTGACACTAGTTATTGATTCCGATGCTTCACTTCAGGTTTACTGTATCCCTCTGACCTTCTTGCTGACGATGAAACACAGTAATTGCATCGAATTAAATAGAAAAGGCACAATGCCGACTTAAATACAAGAAGACTGACTCTTCTTACTGTCTATGTTTTGAACGATTTCTGTGACGCTAGTTACAGATTCCGATGCTTCACTTCAGGTTTACTGCATCCCTCTGACCTTCTTATTGACGATGAAACACAGTAATTGCATCGGAATTAAATTGAAAAGGGCACAATGCCGACTTAAGTACAAGAAGACTGACTCTTCTTACTGTCTATGTATTGAACCAATCCTGTGACACTAGTTATAGATTCCGATGCTTCACTCTGGGTTTACTGTATCCCTTGGACCTTCTTAGTGACTATGAAACACAGAAATAGTATCGCAATTAAATACAAAGGCACAATGCCGACTTAAGTACAAGTAGACTGACTCTTCTTACTGACTATGCTTTGAACCATTCCTGTGACACTAGTTAGAGATTCCGATGCTTTACTTCAGGTTTACTGTATCCCTCTGACCTTCTTATTGACGATGAAACACAGTCATTGCATCGGAATTAAATTGAAAAGGGCACAATGCCGACTTAAGTACAAGAAGACTGACTCTTCTTACTGTCTATATTTTGAACCATTCCTGTGACGCTAGTTACAGATTCCGATGCTTCACTTCAGGTTTACTGTATCCCGTGGACCTTCTTATTGACGATGAAACACAGATATGGCTTCGGAATGAAATACAAAAGGCACAATGCCGACGTAAGTACAAGAAGACTGACTCTTCTTACTGACTGTGTTTTGAACCATTCCTGTGACACTAGTTACAGATTCCGATGCTTCACTTCAATTTTACTGTATCCTTCTGACCTTCTTATTGACGATGAAACACAGTAATTGCATCGGAATTTAATTGAAAAGGCACAATGCCGACTTAAGTACAAGAAGACTGACTCTTCTTACTGTCTATGTTTTGAACCATTCCTGTCACACTAGTTATAGATTCCGATGCTTCACTCTAGGTTTTCTGTATCCCTTGGACCTTCCTATTGACTATGAAACACAGAAATTGTATCGGAATTAAATACAAAAGGCACAATGCCGACTCAAGTCCAAGAAGACTGACTCTTCTTTCTGACTATGATTTGAACCATTCCTGTGACACTAGTTAGAGATTCCGATGCATCACTTCAGGTTTACTGTATCCCTCTGACCTTCTTATTGACGATGAAACACAGTAATTGCTTCGGAATTAAATTGAAAAGGGCACAATGCCGACTTAAATACCACAAGACTGACTCTTCATACTATCTAAGTTTTGAACCATTCCTGTGACGTTTGTTACAGATTCCGATGCTTAACTTCAGGTTTACTGTATCATTCTGACCTTCTTATTGACGATGAAACACAGTAATTGCATCGGAAATAAATTGAAAAGGGCATAATGCCGACTTAAATACAATAAGACTGACTCTTCTTACTGTCTATGTTTTGAACCATTCCTATGACACTAGTTATAGATTCCGATGCTTCACTTCTGGTTTACTGTATCCCTCTGACCTTCTTATTGACGATGAAACACAGAAATTGCATCGGAATGAATTACAAAAGGCTCAATGCCGACATAAGTACAAGAAGACTGACCTTTCTTACTCTCTATGCTTTGAACTAATCCTGTGACACTAGTTATAGATTCCGATGCTTCACTTCACTTTTACTGTACCCCTTCGACCTTCTTATTGAGCATGAAACACAGAAAATTCATCGGAATTTAATACAAAAGGCACAATGCCGACTTAAGTACAAGAAGGCTGACTCTTCCAACTGTCTAAGTTTTGAACCATTCCTGTGATACTAGTTATTGATTCCGATGCTACACTTCAGTTTTACTGTATCCCTCTGACCTTCTTATTGACGATGAAACACAGAAATTGCATCGGAATGAAATACAAATGGCACAATGCCGACTTAAGTAAAAGAAGACTGACTCTTCATACTGACTGTTTTGAACCATTCCTGTGACACTAGTTATAGATTCCGATGCTTCACTTCAGGTTTACTGTATCCCTTGGACATTCTTACTGACGATGAAACACAGAAATTGCATCGAAATTAAATACAAATGGCACAATGCCGACTTAAGTACAATAAGACTGACTCTTCTTACTGACTATGTTTTGAACCATTCCGATGACACTAGTTATAGAATCCGATGCTTCACTTCAGGTTTACTGTATCCCTTGGACCTTCTTATTAACGATGAAATACAGAAATTGCATCGGAATTAAATAGAAAAGGCACAATACCGACTTAAGTACAAGAAGACTGACTCTTCTTACTGATTATGTTTTGAAACATTACTGTGATTCTAGTTACAGATTCCGATGCTTCACTTCAGGTTTACTTTTTTCCCTCTGACTTTCTTATTGACGATGAAACACAGAAATTGCATCGGAATTAAATAGAAAATGCATGACGCCGACTTAAGTACAAGAACACTGACGCTTCCTACTGACTATGTTTTGAGCCATTCCTGTGACACTAGTTTTAGATTACGATGCTTCACTTTAGGTTTACTGTATCCCTCTGACCTTCTTATTGACGATGAAACACAGATTTTGCATCGGAATTAAATACAAAAGGCACAATGCCGACTTAAGTACAAGAAGACTGACCTTTCTTACTGTCTATGCTTTGAACCATTCCTGTGACACTAGTTATAGATTCCGATGCTTCACTTCAGGTTCACTGTATCCCTCTGACCTTCTTACTGACGATGAAACACAGTAATTGCATCGGAATTAAATAGAAAAGTCACAATGCCGACTTAAGTAAAAGAAGACTGACACTTCTTACTGTCTATGTTTTGAACCATTCCTGTGACGCTAGTCACAGATCCCGATGCTTCACTTCAGGTTTACTGTATCCCTCTGACCTTCTTACTGACGATGAAACACAGTAATTGCATCGGAATTAAATAGAAAAGGCACAATGCCGACTTAAATACAAGAAGACTGACTCATCTTACAGACTATGCTTTGAACCATTCCTGTGACACTAGTTAGAGATTCCGATGCTTCACTTCAGGTATACTGTAACCCTCGGACCTTCTTATTGACGATGAAACACAGCAATTGCATCGGAATTTAATTGATAAGGGCACAATGCCGACTTAAGGACAAGAAGACTGACTCTTCCTACTGTCTATGTTTTAAACCATTCCTGTGACACCAGTTATTGATTCCGATGCCTCACTCTAGGTTTACTGTATCCCTTGGACCTTCTTATTGACTATGAAACACAGAAATTGTATCGGAATTAAATACAAAAGGCAATATGCCGACTTAAGTACAAGAAGACTGACTCTTCTTACTGACTATGTTTTGAACCATTCCTGTGACACTAGTTACAGATTCCGATGCTTCACTTCAGGTTTACTGTATCCCTCTGACCTTCTTATTGACGATGAAACACAGTAATTGCATCGGAATTAAATTGAATAGGGCACAATGCCGACTTAAGTACAAGAAGACTGACTCTTCTTACTGTCTATGTTTTTAACCATTCCTGTGACACTAGTTACAGATTCCGATGCTGCACTTCAGGTTTACTGTATCCCTTGGACCTACTTAGTGACTATGAAACACAGAAATTGTATCGGAATAAAATACAAAGGGCATAATGCTGACTTAAGTACATGTTGACTGACTCATCCTACTGTCTATGATTTGAAACATTCCTGTGACCTTAGTTACAGATTCCGATACTTCATTTCAAGTTTACTGTATCTCTTGGAAATTCTTAATGACGATAGAACACAGAAACTGCATCGGAATTAAATATAAAAGGCACAATGCTGACTTAAGTACAAGAAGACTGACTCTTTTTACTGACTATGTTTGAACCATTCCTGTACTACTAGTTATAGATTCCGATGCTTCACTTCAGGTTTACTGTATCCCTCTGACCTTCTTATTGACGATGAAACACAGAATTTGCATCGTAATTAAATACAAAAGGCACAATCCCGACTTAAGTACAAGAAGACTGACCTTTCTTACTGTCTATGCTTTGAACCATTCCTGTGACACTAGTTATTGATTCCGATGCTTCACTTCAGGTTTACTGTATCCCTCTGACCTTCTTACTGACGATGAAACACAGTAATTGCATCGAATTAAATAGAAAAGGAACAATGCCGACTTAAATACAAGAACACTGACTCTTCTTACTGTCTATGTTTTGAACGATTTCTGTGACGCTAGTTACAGATTCCGATGCTTCACTTCAGGTTTACTGCATAACTCTGACCTTCTTATTGACGATGAAACACAGTAATTGCATCGGAATTAAATTGAAAAGGGCACAATGCCGACTTAAGTACAAGAAGACTGACTCTTCTTACTGTCTATGTATTGAACCAATCCTGTGACACTAGTTATAGATTCCGATGCTTCACTCTGGGTTTACTGTATCCCTTGGACCTTCTTAGTGACTATGAAACACAGAAATAGTATCGCAATTAAATACAAAGGCACAATGCCGACTTAAGTACAAGTAGACTGACTCTTCTTACTGACTATGCTTTGAACCATTCCTGTGACACTAGTTAGAGATTCCGATGCTTTACTTCAGGTTTACTGTATCCCTCTGACCTTCTTATTGACGATGAAACACAGTCATTGCATCGGAATTAAATTGAAAAGGGCACAATGCCGACTTAAGTACAAGAAGACTGACTCTTCTTACTGTCTATATTTTGAACCATTCCTGTGACGCTAGTTACAGATTCCGATGCTTCACTTCAGGTTTACTGTATCCCGTGGACCTTCTTATTGACGATGGAACACAGATATGGCTTCGGAATGAAATACAAAGGGCACAATGCCGACGTAAGTACAAGAAGACTGACTCTTCTTACTGACTATGTTTTGAACCATTCCTGTGACTCTAGTTACAGATTCCGATGCATCACTTCAGGTTTACTGTATCCCTCTGACCTTCTTATTGACGATGAAACACAGAAATTGCTTCGGAATTAAATTGAAAAGGGCACAATGCCGACTTAATTACCACAAGACTGACTCTTCATACTATCTAAGTTTTGAACCATTCCTGTGACGTTTGTTACAGATTCCGATGCTTCACTTCAGGTTTACTGTATCCCTCTGACCTTCTTACTGACGATGAAACACAGTAATTGCATCGGAATTAAATAGAAAAGTCACAATGCCGACTTAAGTAAAAGAAGACTGACACTTCTTACTGTCTATGTTTTGAACCATTCCTGTGACGCTAGTCACAGATCCCGATGCTTCACTTCAGGTTTACTGTATCCCTCTGACCTTCTTACTGACGATGAAACACAGTAATTGCATCGGAATTAAATAGAAAAGGCACAATGCCGACTTAAATACAAGAAGACTGACTCATCTTACAGACTATGCTTTGAACCATTCCTGTGACACTAGTTAGAGATTCCGATGCTTCACTTCAGGTATACTGTATCCCTCTGACCTTCTTATTGACGATGAAACACAGCAATTGCATCGGAATTTAATTGATAAGGGCACAATGCCGACTTAAGGACAAGAAGACTGACTCTTCCTACTGTCTATGTTTTAAACCATTCCTGTGACACTAGTTATAGATTCCGATGCCTCACTCTAGGTTTAGTGTATGCCTTGGACCTTCTTATTGACTATGAAACACAGAAATTGTATCGGAATTAAATACAAAAGGCAATATGCCGACTTAAGTACAAGAAGACTGACTCTTCTTACTGACTATGTTTTGAACCATTCCTGTGACACTAGTTAGAGATTCCGATGCTTCACTTCAGGTTTACTGTATCCCTCTGACCTTCTTATTGACGATGAAACACAGAAATTGCATCGGAATGAAATACAAAAGGCTCAATGCCGACATAAGTACAAAAAGACTGACCTTTCTTACTCTCTATGCTTTGAACTAATCCTGTGACACTAGTTATAGATTCCGATGCTTCACTTCACTTTTACTGTACCCCTTGGACCTTCTTATTGAGCATGAAACACAGAAAATTCATCGGAATTAAATACAAAAGGCACAATGCCGACTTAAGTACAAGAAGGCTGACTCTTCCAACTGTCTAAGTTTTGAACCATTCCTGTGATACTAGTTATTGATTCCGATGCTACACTTCAGTTTTACTGTATCCCTCTGACCTTCTTATTGACGATGAAACACAGAAATTGCATCGGAATGAAATACAAATGGCACAATGCCGACTTAAGTAAAAGAAGACTGACTCTTCATATTGACTGTTTTGAACCATTCCTGTGACACTAGTTATAGATTCCGATGCTTCACTTCAGGTTTACTGTATCCCTTGGACATTCTTACTGACGATGAAACACAGAAATTGCATCGAAATTAAATACAAATGGCACAATGCCGACTTAAGTACAATAAGACTGACTCTTCTTACTGTCTATGTTTTGAACCATTCCTATGACACTAGTTATAGATTCCGATGCTTCACTTCAGGTTTACTGTATCCCTTGGACCTTCTTATTAACGATGAAATACAGAAATTGCATCGGAATTAAATAGAAAAGGCACAATACCGACTTAAGTACAAGAAGACTGACTCTTCTTACTGATTATGTTTTGAAACATTACTGTGATTCTAGTTACAGATTCCGATGCTTCACTTCAGGTTTACTTTTTTCCCTCTGACTTTCTTATTGACGATGAAACACAAAAATTGCATCGGAATTAAATAGAAAATGCACGATGCCGACTTAAGTACAAGAAGACTGACGCTTCCTACTGACTATGTTTTGAGCCATTCCTGTGACACTAGTTTTAGATTACGATGCTTCACTTTAGGTTTACTGTATCCCTCTGACCTTCTTATTGACGATGAAACACAGATTTTGCATCGGAATTAAATACAAAAGGCACAATGCCGACTTAAGTACAAGAAGACTGACCTTTCTTACTGTCTATGCTTTGAACCATTCCTGTGACACTAGTTATAGATTCCGATGCTTCACTTCAGGTTTACTGTATCCCTCTGACCTTCTTACTGACGATGAAACACAGTAATTGCATCGGAATTAAATAGAAAAGTCACAAAGCCGACTTAAGTAAAAGAAGACTGACACTTCTTTCTGTCTATGTTTTGAACCATTCCTGTGACGCTAGTCACAGATCCCGATGCTTCACTTCTGGTTTACTGTATCCCTCTGACCTTCTTACTGACGATGAAACACAGTAATTGCATCGGAATTAAATAGAAAAGGCACAATGCCGACTTAAATACAAGAAGACTGACTCATCTTACAGACTATGCTTTGAACCATTCCTGTGACACTAGTTAGAGATTCCGATGCTTCACTTCAGGTATACTGTATCCCTCTGACCTTCTTATTGACGATGAAACACAGCAATTGCATCGGAATGTAATTGATAAGGGCACAATGCCGACTTAAGGACAAGAAGACTGACTCTTCCTACTGTATATGTTTTAAACCATTCCTGTGACACTAGTTATAGATTCCGATGCCTCACTCTAGGTTTACTGTATCCCTTGGACCTTCTTATTGACTATGAAACACAGAAATTGTATCGGAATTAAATACAAAAGGCAATATGCCGACTTAAGTACAAGAAGACTGACTCTTCTTACTGACTATGTTTTGAACCATTCCTGTGACACTAGTTAGAGATTCCGATGCTTCACTTCAGGTTTACTGTATCCCTCTGACCTTCTTATTGACGATGAAACACAGTAATTGCATCGGAATTAAATTGAATAGGGCACAATGCCGACTTAAGTACAAGAAGACTGACTCTTCTTACTGTCTATGTTTTAACCATTCCTGTGACACTAGTTACAGATTCCGATGCTGCACTTCAGGTTTACTGTATCCCTTGGACCTACTTAGTGACTATGAAACACAGAAATTGTATCGGAATAAAATACAAAGGGCATAATGCTGACTTAAGTACATGTAGACTGACTCATCCTACTGTCTATGATTTGAAACATTCCTGTGACCTTAGTTACAGATTCCGATGCTTCATTTCAAGTTTACTGTATCTCTTGGAAATTCTTAATGACGATAAAACACAGAAACTGCATCGGAATTAAATATAAAAGGCACAATGCTGACTTAAGTACAAGAAGGCTGACTCTTTTTACTGACTATGTTTGAACCAATCCTGTGACACTAGTTATAGATTCCGATGCTTCACTTCAGGTTTACTGTATCCCTCTGACCTTCGTATTGACGATGAAACACAGAAATAGCATCGGAAATAAATACAAGAGGCACGATGCCGACTTAAGTACATGTAGAATGAATCTTCCTACTGTCAATGCTTTGAACCATTCCTGTGACACTTGTTATAGATTCCGATGCTTCATTTCAGGTTTACTGTATCCATTGGTTCTTCTTATTGCCGATGAAACACAGATAGTGCATCGGAGTTATATACAAAAGGCACAATGCCGTCTTAAGTACAAGGAGACTGACTCTTATTGCTGTCTATGTTTTGAACCATTCCTGTAAGACTAGTTATAGATTCCGATGCTTCACTTCAGGTTTACTGTATCCCTCTGACCTTCTTATTGACGATGAATCAGAGAATTTGCATCGTAATTAAATACAAAAGGCACAATGCCGACTTAAGTACAAGAAGACTGACCTTTCTTACTGTCTATGATTTGAACCATTCCTGTGACACTAGTTATTGATTCCGATGCTTCACTTCAGGTTTACTGTATCCCTCTGACCTTCTTACTGACGATGAAACACAGTAATTGCATCGAATTAAATAGAAAAATCACAATGCCGACTTAAATACAAGAAGACTGACCCTTCTTACTTTCTATGTTTGAACCATTCCTGTGACGCTAGTTACAGATTCCGATGCTTCACTTCTGGTTTACTGTATCCCTCTGACCTTCTTGTTGACGATGAAACACAGTAATTGCATCGGAATTAAATTGAAAAGGGCACAATGCCGACTTAAGTACAAAAAGACTGACTCTTCTTACTGACTATGTTTTGAACCATTCCTGTGACACTAGTTAGAGATTCCGATGCTTTACTTCAGGTTTACTGTATCCCTCTGACCGTCTTATTGACGATGAAACACAGAATTTGCATCGTAATTAAATACAAAAGGCACAATGCCGACTTAAATACAAGAAGACTGACTCTTCTTACTGTCTATGTTTTGAACCATTCCTGTGACACTAGGTACAGATTCCGATGCTGCACTTCAGGTTTACTGTATCCCTTGGACCTTATTAGTGACTATGAAACACAGAAATTGTATCGGAATTAAATACAAAAGGCACAATGCCGACTTAAGTAAAAGAAGACAGACTCTTCCTGCTGTCTATGTTTTGAACCATTACTGTGAGCCTAGTTATAGATTCCGAAGCTTCACTTAAGGTTTACTGTATCCCTCTGACCTTCTTATTGACGATGAAACACAGAACTTGCATCGTAATTAAACACAAAAGGCACAATGCCGACTTAAGTACAAGAAGACTGACCTTTCTTACTGTCTATGCTTTGAACCATTCCTGTGACACAAGTTGGATTCCGATGTTTCACTTCAGGTTTACTGTATCCCTCTGACTTTCTTAGTGACTATGAAACATAGAAATTGAACCGGAATTAAATACAAAAGGCACAATGCCGACTTAAGTACAGGAAGACTGACTCTTCTTTTTGTCTAAGTTTGATCTATTACTGTGAGACTAGTTATAGATTCCGGTGCTTCACTTCAGGTTTACTGTATCCCTTGGACCTTCTTATTGACGACGAAACACAGATATTGCATCGGAATTAAATACAAAAGGCACAATGCTGACTTAAGTAAAAGATGACTGACTCTTCTTACTGACTGTTTTGAAAAATTCCTGTGACACTAGTTATAGATTCGGATGCTTCACTTCAGGTTTACTGTATCCCTCTGTCCTTCTTATAGACGATAAAACACAGAAATTGCATCGGAATGAAATACAAATGGGACATTGCCGACTTAAGTACAAGATGACAGACTCTTCTTACTGTCTATGTTTTGAACCATTCCTGTGACGCTAGTTACAGATTCCGAAGCTTCACTTCAGATTTACTGTATCCCTCTGACCTTCTTATTGACGATGAAACACAGTAATTGCATCGGAATTTAATTGAAAGGGCACAATGCCGACTTAAGTACAAGAAGACTGACTATTCTTACTGTCTATGTTTTGAACTATTCCGGTGACACTAGTTATAGATTCCGATGCTTCACTCTAGGTTTACTGTATCCCTTGGACCTTCGTATTGACTATGAAACACAGAAATTGTATCGGAATTAAATACAAAAGGCACAATGCCGACTTAAGTACAAGAAGACTGACTCTTATTACTGACTATGTTTTGAACCATTCTTGTGACACTAGTTATAGATTCCGATGCATCACTTCAGTCTTACTGTATCCCTCTGACGTTCGTATTGACGATGAAACACAGTAATTGCTTCGGAATTAAATTGAAAAGGGCACAATGCCGACTTAAGTACCAGAAGACTGACTTTTCATACTATCTAAGTTTTGAACCATTCCTGTGACGTTTGTTACAGATTCCGATTTTTCACTTCAGGTTTACTGTATCCCTCTGACTTTCTTATTGACGATGAAACACAGTAATTGCATCGGAAATAAATTGAAAAGGGCATAATGCCGACTTAAGTACAAGAAGACTGACTCTTCTTACTGTCTATGTTTTGAACCATTCCTGTGACACTAGTTATAGATTCCGATGCTTGACTTCAGGTTTACTGTTTCCCTTGGACCTTCTTAGTGACGTTGAAACACAGAAATTGCATCGGAATTAAATACAAAAGGCACAATGCCGACATAAGTACAAGAAGACTGACTCTTCTCACTGACAAGGTTTTGAACATTTCCTGTGACACGAGTTATAGATTCCGATGCTTCACTTCAGGGTTACTGTATCCCTCTGACCTTCTTAGTGACGTTGAAACACAGAAATTGCATCGGAATTAAATACAAAAGGCACAATGCCGACTTAAGTACATGTAGACTGACTCTTCCTACTGTCTATACTTTGAAACATTCCTGTGACACTAGTTATAGATTCCGATGCTTCATTTCAGGTTTACTGTACCCCTTGGACCTTCTTATTGACGATGAAACACAGAAATTGCGTCGGAATTAAATACAAAAGGCAGAATGCCGACTTAAGTACAAGAAGACTGACTCTTCCAACTGTCTAAGTTTTGAACCATTCCTGTGATACTAGTTATTGATCCCGATGCTACACTTCAGTTTTACTGTATCCGTCTGACCTTCTTATTGACGATGAAACACAGAAATTGCATCGGAATTAAATTGAAAAGGGCACAATGCCGACTGAAGTAAAAGAAGACTGACTCTTCATACTGACTCTTTGAACCATTCCTGTGACACTAGTTACAGATTCCGATGCTTCACTTCACGTTTACTGTATCCCTCTGACCTTCTTATTGACGATGAAACACAGAAATTGCATCGGAAATAAATACAAAAGGCACGATGCCGACTGAAGTACATGTAGAATGAATCTTCCTACTGTCTATGTTTTGAACCATTCCTGTGACACTTGTTATAGATTCCGATGCTTCATTTCAGGTTTACTGTATCCCTATTTTCATCTTATTGCCGATGAAACACAGATAGTGCATCGGAGTTAAATACAAAAGGCACAATGCCGACTTAAGTACAAGAAGACTGACTCTTCCTACTGTCTATGTTTTGAACCATTCCTGTGAGACTAGTTATAGATTCCGATGCCTCACTTCAGGTTTACTGAATCCATCTGACCTTCTTTTTGTCGATGAAACACAGAAATTGCATCGGAATTAAATACAAAAGGCACAATGCCGACTTAAGTACAAGAAGACAAACTCTTTTTACTGTCAATGTTTTGAACCATTCCTGTGACAATTGTTATAGATTCCAATGCTACACCTCAAATTTACTGTATCCCGTGGACCTTCTTATTGACGATGAAACACAGAAATTGCATCGGATTTAAATACAAAAGGCACAATGCCGACTTAAGTACAAGAAGACTGACTCTTCTTACTGACTATGTTTTGAAGCATTCCTGTGACACTAGTTACAGATTCCGATGCTTCACTTCAGGTTTACTGTATTCCTCTGACCTTCTTATTCACGATGAAACACAGGTATTGCATCGGAATTAAATAGAAAAGTAACAATGCCGACTTAAGTACAAGAAGACTGTCTCTTCTTACTGACTATGTTTTGAACCATTCCTGTGACACTAGTTATAGATTCCGATGCTTCACTTCAGGTTTACTGTATCCCTCTGACCTTCTTATTGACGATGAAACACAGAAATTGCATCGGAAATGAATAGAAAAGGCACAATGCCGACTTAAGTACAAGAAGACAGACTCTTCTTACTATCTATGCTTTGAACCACTCCTGTGACGCTAGTTAGAGATTCCGATGCTTAACTACAGGTTTACTGTTTACCTCTGACCTTGTTATTGACGATGAAACACAGAAATTGCATCGGAATTAAATAGAAAAGGCACAATGCCGACTTAAGTACAAGAAGACTGACTCTTCTTACTGACTATGTTTTGAAGCATTCCTGTGACACTAGTTATATATTCAGATGCTTCACTTCAGGTTTACTGTATCCCTCTGACCTTCTTATTGACGATGAAGCACAGAAATTGCATCGGAATTAAATACAAAAGGCACAATGCCTACTTACGTACATGTAGACTGACTCTTAATACTGTCTATGCTTTGAACCAGTCCTGTGACACTAGTTATATATTCCGATGCTGCACTTCAGGATTACTGTATCCCTTGGACCTTCTTAGTGACTATGAAACACAGAAATTGTATCGGAATTAAATACAAAAGGCACAATGCTGACTTAAGTACATGTAGACTGTCTCTTCCTACTGTCTATGTTTTGAAACATTCCTGTGACCTTAGTTATAGATTCCGATGCTTCATTTCAGGTTTACTGTATCTCTTAGACCTTCTTATTGACGATGAAACACAGAAACTGCATCGGAATTAAATGTAAAAGGCACAATGCCGACTTAAGTACAAGAAGACTGACTCTTCTTACTGACTATGTTTTGAACCATTCCTGTGACACTAGTTATAGATTCCGATGCTTTACTTCAGGTTTACTGTATACCTCTGACCTTCTTATTGACGATGAAACACAGAAATTGCATCGGAAAAAAATACAAAAGCACGATGACGACTTATGTACATGTAGAATGAATCTTCCTACTGTCTATGTTTTGAACCATTCCTGTGACACTTGTTATAGATTCCGATGCCTCACTTCAGGTTTACTGAATCCATCTGACCTTCTTTTTGACGATGAAACACAGAAATTGCATCGGAATTAAATACAAAAGTCACAATGCCGACTTAAGTACAAGAAGACTGACTTTTTTACTGTCAATGCTTTGAACCATTCCTGTGACACTAGTTATAGATTCCGATGCCTCACTCTAGGTTTACTGTATCCCTTGGACCTTCTTATTGACTACGAAACACAGAAATTGTATCGGAATTAAATACAAAAGGCAATATGCAAACTTAAGTACAAGAAGACTGACTCTTCTTACTGACTATGTATTGAACCATTCCTGTGACACTAGTTAGAGATTCCGATGCTTCACTTCAGGTTTACTGTATCCCTCTGACCTTCGTATTGACGATGAAACACAGTAATTGCATCGGAATTAAATTGAAAAGGGCACAATGCAGACTTAAGGACAAGAAGACTGACTCTTCTTACTGTCTATGCTTTTAACCATTCCTGTGACACTAGTTACAGATTCCGATGCTGCAATTCAGGTTTACTGTATCCCTTGGACCTTCTTAGTGTCTATGAAACACAGAAATTGTATCGGAATTAAATACAAAGGGCACAATGCTGACTTAAGTACATGTAGACTGACTAATCCTACTGTCTATGATTTGAAACATTCCTGTGACCTTAGTTATAGATTCCGATGCTTCATTTCAGGTTTACTGTATCTCTTGGACCATCTTATTGACGATGAAACACAGAAACTGCATCGGAATTAAATGTAAAAGGCACAATGCCGACTTAAGTACAAGAAGACTGACTCTTCTTACTGACTATGTTTTGAACCATTCCTGTGACACTAGTTATAGATTCCGATGCTTCACTTCAGGTTTACTGTATCCCTCTGACCTTCGTATTGACGATGAAACACAGAAATTGCATCGGAAATAAATACAAAAGGAACGATGCCGACTGAAGTACATGTAGAATGAATCTTCCTACTGTCTATGTTTTGAACCATTCCTGTGACACTTGTTATAGATTCCGATGCTTCATTTCAGGTTTACTGTATCCCTAGGTTCTGCTTATTGACGATGAAACACAGAATTTGCATCGTAATTAAATACAAAAGGCACAATGCCGACTGAAGTACAAGAAGACTGACCTTTCTTACTGTCTATGCTTTGAACCATTCCTGTGACACTAGTTAGATTCCGATGCTTCACTTCAGGTTTACTGTATCCCTCTGACCTTCTTAGTGACTATGAAACACAGAAATTGCATCGGAATTAAATACAAAAGGCACAATGCCGACTTAAGTACTGGATGACTGACTCTTCTTTTTGTCTATGTTTTGATCCATTACTGTGAGACTAGTTATAGATTCCGATGCTTCACTTCAGGTTTACTGTATCCCTTGGACCTCCTTATTGACGACGAAACACAGAAATTGCATCGGAATAAATTACAAAAGGCACAATGCCGACTTAAGTACAAGAAGACTGACCCTTCTTACTGACTATGATTTGAACCATTCCTATGACACTAGTTATAGATTCTGATGCTTCACTTCAGGTTTACTGTATCCCTCTGACCTTCTTATTGACGATGAAACACAGAAATTGGATCGGAAATAAATACAAAAGGCACGATGCCGACTGAAGAACATGTAGAATGAATCTTCCTAATGTCTATGTTTTGAACCATTCCTCTGACACTTGTTATAGATTCCGATGCTTCATTTCAGGTTTACTGTATCCCTAGGTTCTTCTTATTGCCGATGAAACACAGATTGTGCATCGGAGTTAAATACAAAAGGCACAATGCCGACTTAAGTACAAGAAGACTGACTCTTCCTACTGTCTATGCTTTGAACCATTCCTGTGAGACTAGTTATAGATTCCGATGCCTCACTTCAGGTTTACTGAATCCATCTGACCTTCTTTTTGACGATGAAACACAGAAATTGCATCGGAATTAAATACAAAAGGCACCATGCCGACTTAAGTACAAGAAGACTGACTCTTTTTACTGTCAATGTTTGAACCATTCCTGTGACAATAGTTATAGATTCCAAGCTACACCTCAGATTTACTGTATCCCGTGGACCTTCTTATTGACGATGAAACACAGAAATTGCATCGGAATTAAATACAAAAGGCACAATGCCGACTTAAGTACAAGAAGGCTGACTCTTCTTACTGATTATGTTTGGACCCATTCCTGTGACACTAGTTATAGATTCCGATGCTTCACTTCAGGTTTACTGTATCCCTCTGACCTTCTTATTTACGATGAAACACAGATATTGCATCGGAAATAAATAGAAAAGGCACAATGCCGACTTAAGTACAAGAAGACTGACTCTTCTTACTGACTATGTTTTGAACCATTCCTGTGACACTAGTTACAGATTCCGATGCTTCACTTCAGGTTTACTGTATCCCTCTGACCTTCTTATTGACGATGAAGTACAGAAATTGCATCGGAATTAAATACAAAAGGCACAATGCCTACTTACGTACATGTAGACTGACTCTTCCTAATGTCTATGTTTTGAACCAGTCCTGTGACACTAGTTATAGATTCCGATGCTGCACTTCAGGTTTACTGTATCCCTTGGACCATCTTAGTGACTATGAAACACAGAAAATGTATCGGAATTAAATACAAAAGACACAATGCTGACTTAAGTACATGTAGACTGACTCTTCCTACTGTCTATGCTTTGAAACATTCCTGTGACCTTAGTTATAGATTCCGATGCTTCATTTCAGGTTTACTGTATTTCTTGGACCTTCTTATTGACGATGAAACACAGAAACTGCATCGGAATTAAATGTAAAAGTCACAATGCCGACTTAAGTACAAGAAGACTGACTCTTCTTACTGACTATGCTTTGAACCATTCCTGTGACACTAGTTATAGATTCCGATGCTTCACTTGAGGTTTACTGTATCCCTCTGACCTTCTTATTGACGATGAAACACAGAAATTGCATCGGGAATAAATACAAAAGGCACGATGCCGACTGAAGTACATGTAGAATGAATCTTCCTACTGTATATGTTTTGAACCATTCCTGTGACACTTGTTATAGATTCCGATGCTTCATTTCAGGTTTACTGTATCCCTAGGTTCTGCTTATTGACGATGAAACACAGAATTTGCATCGTAATTAAATACAAAAGGCACAATGCCGACTTAAGTACAAGAAGACTGACCTTTCTTACTGTCTATGCTTTGAACCATTCCTGTGACACTAGTTAGATTCCGATGCTTCACTTCAGGTTTACTGTATCCCTCTGACCTTCTTAGTGACTATGAAACACAGAAATTGCATCGGAATTAAATACAAAAGGCACAATGCCGACTTAAGTACAAGAAGACTGACTCTTCTTACTGACTATGTTTTGAACCATTCCTGTGACACTAGTTATAGATTCCGATGTTTTACTTCAGGTTTACTGTATACCTCTGACCTTCTTATTGACGATGAAACACAGAAATTGCATAGGAAAAAAATACAAAAGGCACGATGACGACTTATGTACATGTAGAATGAATCTTCCTACTGTCTATGTTTTGAACCATTCCTATGACACTTGTTATAGATTCCGATGCCTCACTTCAGGTTTACTGAATCCATCTGACCTTCTTTTTGACGATGAAACACAGAAATTGCATCGGAATTAAATACAAAAGGCACAATGCCGACTTAAGTACAAGAAGACTGACTCTTTTTACTGTCAATGCTTTGAACTATTCCTGTGACACTAGTTATAGATTCCGATGCCTCACTCTAGGTTTACTGTATCCTTTGGACCTTCTTATTGACTATGAAACACAGAAATTGTATCGGAATTAAATACAAAAGGCAATATGCAAACTTAAGTACAAGAAGACTGACTCTTCTTACTGACTATGCTTTTAACCATTCCTGTGACACTAGTTATAGATTCCGATGCTTCACTTCAGGTTTACTGTATCCCTCTGACCTTCTTATTGCCGATGAAACACAGAAATTGCATCGGAAATAAATACAAGAGGCACGATGCCGACTTAAGTACACGTAGAATGAATCTTCCTACTGTCAATGTTTTGAACCATTCCTGTGACACTTGTTATAGATTCCGATGCTGCATTTCAGGTTTACAGTATCCCTTGGTTCTTCTTATTGCCGATGAAACACAGATAGTGCATCGGAGTTAAATACAAAAGGCACAATGCCGACTTAAGTATATGTAGACTGACTAATCCTACTGTCTATGATTTGAAACATTCCTGTGACCTTAGTTATAGATTCCGATGCTTCATTTCAGGTTTACTGTATCTCTTGGACCTTCTTATTGACGATGAAACACAGAAACTGCATCGGAATTAAATGTAAAAGGCACAATGCCGACTTAAGTACAAGAAGACTGACTCTTCTTACTGACTATGTTTTGAACCATTCCTGTGACACTAGTTATAGATTCCGATGCTTCACTTCAGGTTCAATGTATCCCTCTGACCTTCTTATTGACGATGAAGTACAGAAATTGCATCGGAATTAAATACCAAAGGCACAATGCCTACTTACGTACATGTAGACTGACTCTTCCTACTGTCTATGTTTTGAACCAGTCCTGTGACACTAGTTATAGATTCCGATGCTGCACTTCAGGTTTACTGTATCCCTTGGACCTTCTTAGTGACTATGAAACACAGAAATTGTATCGGAATTAAATACAAAAGACACAATGCTGACTTAAGTACATGTAGACTGACTCTTCCTACTGTCTATGTTTTAAAACATTCCTGTGACCTTAGTTATAGATTCCGATGCTTCATTTCAGGTTTACTGTATCTCTTGGACCTTCTTATTGACGATGAAACACAGAAACTGCATCGGAATTAAATGTAAAAGGCACAATGCCGACTTAAGTACAAGAAGACTGTCTCTTCTTACTGACTATGATTTGAACCATTCCTGTAACACTAGTTATAGATTCCGATGCTTCACTTCAGGTTTACTGTATCCCTCTGACCTTCTTATTGACGATGAAACACAGAAATTGCATCGGAAATAAATACAAAAGGCACGATGCCGACTGAAGTACATGTAGAATGAATCTTCCCACTGTATATGTTTTGAACCATTCCTGTGACACTTGTTATAGATTCCGATGCTTCATTTCAGGGTTACTGTATCCCTAGGTTCTGCTTATTGACGATGAAACACAGAATTTCCCTCGTAATTAAATACAAAAGACACAATGCCGACTTAAGTACAAGAAGACTGACCTTTCTTACTGTCTATGCTTTGAACCATTCCTGTGACACTAGTTAGATTCCGATGCTTCACTTCAGGTTTACTGTATCCCTCTGACCTTCTTAGTGACTATGAAACACAGAAATTGCATCGGAATTAAATACAAAAGGCACAATGCCTACTTAAGTACTGGATGACTGACTCTTCTTTTTGTCTATGTTTTGATCCATTACTGTGAGACTAGTTTTAGATTCCGATGCTTCACTTCAGGTTTACTGTATCCCTTGGATCTCCTTATTGACGACGAAACACAGAAATTGCATCGGAATTAAATACAAAAGGCACAATGCCGACTTAAGTACAAGAAGACTGACCCTTCTTACTGACTATGTTTTGAACCATTCATGTGACACTAGTTATAGATTCTGATGCTTCACTTCAGGTTTACTGTATCCCTCTGACCTTCTTATTGACGATGAAACACAGAAATTGGATCGGAAATAAATACAAAAGGCACGATGCCGACTGAAGTACATGTAGAGTGAATCTTCCTAATGTCTATGTTTTGAACCATTCCTGTGACACTTGTTATAGATTCCGATTCTTCATTTCAGGTTTACTGTATCCCTAGGTTCTTCATATTGCCGATGAAACACAGATAGTGCATCGGAGTTAAATACAAAAGGCACAATGCCGACATAAGTATATGTAGACTGACTAATCCTACTGTCTATGATTTGAAACATTCCTGTGACCTTAGTTGTAGATTCCGATGCTTCATTTCAGGTTTACTGTACCTCTTGGACCTTCTTATTGACGATGAAACACAGAAACTGCATCGGAATTAAATGTAAAAGGCCCAATGCCGACTTAAGTACAAGAAGACTGACTCTTCTTCCTGACTATGATTTGAACCATTCCTGTGACACTAGTTATGGATTCCGATGCTTCACTTCAGGTTTAATGTATCCCTCTGACCTTCTTATTGGCGATGAAGTACAGAAATTGCATCGGAATTAAATACCAAAGGCACAATGCCTACTTACGTACATGTAGACTGACTCTTCCTACTGTCTATGTTTTGAACCAGTCCTGTGACACTAGTTATAGATTCCGATGCTGCACTTCAGGTTTACTGTATCCCTTGGACCTTCTTAGTGACTATGAAACACAGAAATTGTATCGGAATTAAATACAAAAGGCACAATGCTGACTTAAGTACATGTAGACTGACTCTTCCTACTGTCTATGTTTTAAAACATACCTGTGACCTTAGTTATAGAATCCGATGCTTCATTTCAGGTTTACTGTATCTCTTGGACCTTCTTATTGACGATGAAACACAGAAACTGCATCGGAATTAAATGTAAAAGGCACAATGCCGACTTAAGTACAAGAAGACTGTCTCTTCTTACTGACTATGTTTTGAACCATTCCTGTAACACTAGTTATGGTTTCCGATGCTTCACTTCAGGTTTACTGTATCCCTCTGACCTTCTTATTGACGATGAAACACAGAAATTGCATCGGAAATAAATACAAAAGGCACGATGCCAACTGAAATACATGTAGAATGAATCTTCCTACTGTATATGTTTTGAACCATTCCTGTGATACTTGTTATAGATTCCGATGCTTCATTTCAGGTTTACTGTATCCCTAGGTTCTGCTTATTGACGATGAAACACAGAATTTGCATCGTAATTAAATACAAAAGACACAATGCCGGCTTAAGTACAAGAAGACTGACCTTTCTTACTGTCTATGCTTTGAACCATTCCTGTGACACTAGTTAGATTCCGATGCTTCACTTCAGGTTAATTGTATCCCTCTGACCTTCTTAGTGACTATGAAACACAGAAATTGCATCGGAATTAAATACAAAAGGCACAATGCCGACTTAAGTACTGGATGACTGACTCTTCTTTTTGTCTATGTTTTGATCCATTACTGTGAGACTAGTTATAGATTCCGATGCTTCACTTCAGGTTTACTGTATCCCTTGGACCTCCTTATTGACGACGAAACACAGAAATTGCATCGGAATTAAATACAAAAGGCACAATGCCGACTTAAGTACAAGAAGACTGACCCTTCTTACAGACTATGTTTTGAACCATTCCTGTGACACTAGTTATAGATTCTGATGCTTCACTTCAGGTTTACTGTATCCCTCTGACCTTCTTATTGACGATGAAACACAGAAATTGGATCGGAAATAAATACAAAAGGCACGATGCCGACTGAAGTACATGTAGAATGAATCTTCCTAATGTCTATGTTTTGAACCATTCCTGTGACATTTGTTATGGATTCCGATTCTTCATTTCAGGTTTACTGTATCCCTAGGTTCTTCTTATTGCCGATGAAACACAGATAGTGCATCGAAGTTAAATACAAAAGGCACAATGCCGACTTAAGTACAAGAAGACTGACTCTTCCTACTGTCTATGATTTGAACCATTCCTGTGAGACTAGTTATAGATTCCGATGCCTCACTTCAGATTTACTGAATCCATCTGACCTTCTTTTTGACGATGAAACACAGAAATTGCATCGGAATTAAATAGAAAAGGCACAATGCCGACTTAAGTACAAGAAGGCTGACTCTTCTTACTGATTATGTTTGGACCCATTCCTGTGACACTAGTTATAGATTCCGATGCTTCACTTCAGGTTAACTGTATCCCTCTGACCTTCTTATTCACGATGAAACACAGATATTGCATCGGAAATAAATAGAAAAGGCACAGTGCCGACTTAAGTACAAGAAGACTGACTCTTCTTACTGACTATGTTTTGAACCATTCCTGTGACACTAGTTACAGATTCCGATGCTTCACTTCAGGTTTACTGTATCCCTCTGACCTTCCTATTCACGATGAAACACAGATATTGCATCGGAATTAAATAGAAAAGGCACAATGCCGACTTAAGTACAAGAAGACTGACTCTTCTTACTGACTATGTTTTGAACCATTCCTGTGACACTAGTTATAGATTCCGATGCTTCACTTCAGGTTTACTGTATCCCCCTGACCTTCTTATTGACGATGAAGTACAGAAATTGCATCGGAATTAAATACAAAAGGCACAATGCCTACTTACGTACATGTAGACTGACTCTTCCTACTGTCTATGTTTTGAACCAGTCCTGTGACACTAGTTATAGATTCTGATGCTGCACTTCAGGTTTACTGTATCCCTTGGAACTTCTTAGTGACTATGAAACACAGAAATTGTATCGGAATTAAATACAAAAGGCACAATGCTGACTTAAGTACATGTAGACTAAATCTTCCTACTGTCTATGTTTTGAAACATACCTGTGACCTTAGTTATAGATTCCGATGCTTCATTTCAGGTTTACTGTATCTCTTGGACCTTCTTATTGACGATGAAACACAGAAACTGCATCGGAATTAAATGTAAAAGGCAAAATGCCGACTTAAGTACAAGAAGACACACTCTTCTTACTGACTATGTTTTGAACCATTCCTGTGAGACTAGTTACAGATTCCGATGCTTCACTTCAGATTTACTGTATCCCGTGGACCTTCTTATTGACGATGAAACACAGAAATTGCATCGGAATTAAATACAAAAGGCACAATGCCGACTTAAGTACAAGAAGACTGACTCTTCTTACTGACTATGTCTTGACCAATTCCTGTGACACTAGTTACAGATTCCGATGCTTCACTTCAGGTATACTGTATCCCTCTGACCTTCTTATTGACGATGAAACACAGAAACTGCATCGGAATTAAATGTAAAAGGCACAATGCCGACTTAAGTACAAGAAGACACACTCTTCTTACTGACTATGTTTTGAACCATTCCTGTGACACTAGTTATAGATTCCGATGCCTTACTTCAGGTTTACTGTATCCCTCTGACCTTCTTATTGACGATGAAACGCAGAAATTGCATCGGAAATAAATAGAAAAGGCACAATGCCGACTTAAGTACAAGAAGACTGCCTCTTCTTACTGACTATGTTTTGAACCATTCCTGTGACACTAGTTATAGATTCCGATGCTTCACTTCAGGTTTACTGTATCCCTTGGACCTTCTTATTGACGATGAAACACAGATATTGCTTCGGAATTAAATACAAAAGGCACAATGCCGACGTAAGTACAAGAAGACTGACTCTTCTTACTGACTATGTTTGGACCAATTCCTGTGACACTAGTTATAGATTCCGATGCTTCACTTCAGGTTTACTGTATCCCTCTGACCTTCTTATTCACGATGAAACACAGATATTGCGTCGGAATTAAATAGAAAAGCTACAATGCCGACTTAAGTACAAGAAGACTGACTCTTCTTACTGACTATGTTTTGAACCATTCCTGTGACACTAGTTACAGATTCAGATGCTTCACTTCAGGTTTACTGTATCCCTTGGACCTTCTTATTGACGATGAAACACAGATATTGCTTCGGAATTAAATACAAAAGGCACAATGCCGACGTAAGTACAAGAAGACTGACTCATCTTACAGACTATGTCTTGAACCATTCCTGTGACACTAGTTAGAGATTCCGATGCTTCACTTCAGGTATACTGTATCCCTCTGACCTTCTTATTGACGATGAAACACAGTAATTGCATCGGAATTTAATTGATAAGTGCACAATGCCGACTTAAGTACAAGAAGACTGACTCTTCTTACTGTCTATTTTTTTAACCATTCCTGTGACACTAGTTACAGATACCGATGCTGCACTTCAGGTTTACTGTATCCCTTGGAACTTCTTAGTGACTATGAAACACAAAAATTGTATCGGAATTAAATACAAAGGGCACAATGCTAACTTAAGTACATGTAGACTGACTCATCCTGCTGACTATGATTTGAAACATTCCTGTGACCTTAGTTACAGATTCCGATGCTTCACTTCAGGTTTACAGTTTACCTCTGACTTTGTTATTGACGATGAAACACAGAAATTGCATCGGAAATAAATACAGGAGGCATGATGCCGACTTAAGTACTTGTAGAATGAATCTTCCTACTGTCAATGTTTTGAACCATTCCTGTGACACTTGTTATAGATTCCGATGCTTCATTTCAGGTTTACTGTATCCCTTGGTTCTTCTTAATGCCGATGAAACACAGATAGTGCATCGGAGTTAAATACAAAAGGCACAATGCCGACTTAAGTACAAGGAGACTGACTCTTCGTGCTGTCTATGTTTTGAACCATTCCTGTGAGACTAGTTATAGATTCCGATGCTTCACTTCAGGTTTACTGTATCCCTCTGACTTTCTTATTGACGATGAAACACAGAATTTGCATCGTAATTAAATACAAAAGGCACAATGCCGACTTTAGTACAAGAAGACTGACCTTTCTTACTGTCTATGCTTTGAATCATTCCTGTGACACTAGTTATTGATTCCTATGCATCACTTCAGGTTTACTGTATCCCTCTGACCTTCTTACTGACGATGAAATACAGTAATTGCATCGGAATTCAATAGAAAAGGCACAATGCCGACTTAAATACAAGAAGACTGACTCTTCTTACTGTCTATGTTTTGAACCATTCCTGTTACGTTAGTTATTGATTGCGATGCTTCACTTCAGGTTTACTGTATCCCTCTGACATTCTTATTGACGATGAAACACAGTCATTGCATCGGAATTAAATTGAAAAGGGCACAATGCCGACTTAAGTACAAGAAGACTGACTCTTCTTACTGTCTATGTTTTGAACAATTCCTGCGACACTAGGTACAGATTCCAATGCTGCACTTCAGGTTTACTGTATCCCTTGGACCTTCTTAGTGACTATGAAACACAGAGATAGTATCGGAATTAAATGCAAAAGGCACAATGCCGACTTAAGTACAAGAAGACTGACTCTTCTTACTGACTATGCTTTGAACCATTCCTGTGACACTAGTTAGAGATTCCGATGCTTTACTTCAGGTTTACTTTATCCCTCTGACCTTCTTATTGACGATGAAACACAGTCATTGCATCGGAATTAAATTGAAAAGAGCACAATGCCGACTTAAGTACAAGAAGACTGACTCTTCTTACTGTCTATGTTTTGAACAATTCCTGCGACACTAGGTACAGATTCCGATGCTGCACTTCAGGTTTACTGTATCCCTTGGACCTTCTTATTGACGACGAAACACAGAAATTGGATCGGAATGAAATACAAAAGGCACAATGCCGACTTAAGTACAAGAAGACTGACCCTTCTTACTGACTATGTTTTGAACCATTCCTGTGACACTAGTTATAGATTCCGATGCTTCACTTCTGGTTTACTGTATCCCTCTGACCTTCTTACTGACGATGAAACACAGAAATTGCATCGGAAATAAATACAAAAGACACGATGCCGACTGAAGTACATGTAGAATGAATCTTCCTACTGTCTATGTTTTGAACCATTCCTGTGACACTTGTTATAGATTCCGATGCTTCACATCAGGTTTACTGTATCCCTTGGACCTTCTTATTGACGATGAAACACAGATATTGCTTCGGAATTAAATACAAAAGGCACAATGCCGACGTAAGTACAAGAAGACTGACTCATCTTACAGACTACGTCTTGAACCATTCCTGTGACACTAGTTAGAGATTCCGATGCTTCACTTCAGGTATACTGTATCCCTCTGACCTTCTTATTGACGATGAAACACAGTAATTGCATCGGAATTTAATTGATAAGTGCACAATGCCGACTTAAGTACAAGAAGACTGACTCTTCTTACTGTCTATTCTTTAACCATTCCTGTGACACTAGTTACAGATTCCGATGCTGCACTTCAGGTTTACTGTATCCCTTGGAACTTCTTAGTGACTATGAAACACAAAAATTGTATCGGAATTAAATACAAAGGGCACAATGCTGACTTAAGTACATGTAGACTGACTCATCCTACTGACTATGATTTGAAACATTCCTGTGACCTTAGTTACAGATTCCGATGCTTCATTTCAGGTTCACTGTATCTCTTGGACTTTCTTATTGACGATAAAACACAGAAACTGCATCGGAATTAAATATAACAGGCACAATGCCGAGTTAAGTACAAGAAGACTGACTCTTCTTACTGACTATGTTTTTAACCATTCCTGTGACAATAGTTATAGATTCCGATGCTTCACTTCAGGTTTACTGTTTACCTCTGACTTTGTTATTGACGATGAAACACAGAAATTGCATCGGAAATAAATACAGGAGGCATGATGCCGACTTAAGTACATGTAGAATGAATCTTCCTACTGTCAATGTTTTGAACCATTCCTGTGACACTTGTTATAGATTCCGATGCTTCATTTCAGGTTTACTGTATCCCTTGGTTCTTCTTATTGCCGATGAAACACAGATAGTGCATCGGAGTTAAATACAAAAGGCACAATGATGACTTAAGTACAAGGAGACTGACTCTTCGTGCTGTCTATGTTTTGAACCATTCCTGTGAGACTAGTTATAGATTCCGATGCTTCACTTCAGTTTTACTGTATCCCTCTGACCTTCTTATTGACGATGAAACACAGAATTTGCATCGTAATTAGATACAAAAGGCACAATGCCGACTTTAGTACAAGAAGACTGACCTTTCTTACTGTCTATGCTTTGAACCATTCCTGTGACACTAGTTATTGATTCCTATGCATCACTTCAGGTTTACTGTATACCTCTGACATTCTTATTGACGATGAAACACAGTCATTGCATCGGAATTAAATTGAAAAGGGCACAATGCCGACTTAAGTACAAGAAGACTGACTCTTCTTACTTTCTATGTTTTGAACAGTTCCTGCGACACTAGGTACAGATTCCGATGCTGCACTTCAGGTTTACTGTATCCCTTGGACCTTCTTAGTGACTATGAAACACAGAAATAGTATCGGAATTAAATACAAAAGGCACAATGCCGACTTAAGTACAAGAAGACTGACTCTTCTTACTGACTATGTTTTAACCATTCCTGTGACACTAGTTAGAGATTCCGATGCTTTACTTCAGGTTTACTTTATCCCTCTGACCTTCTTATTGACGATGAAACACAGTCATTGCATCGGAATTAAATTGAAAAGAGCACAATGCCGACTTAAGTACAAGAAGACTGACTCTTCTTACTGTCTATGTTTTGAACAATTCCTGCGACACTAGGTACAGATTCCGATGCTGCACTTCAGGTTTACTGTATCCCTTGGACCTTCTTAGTGACTATGAAACACAGAAATTGTATCGGAATTAAATACAAAAGGCACAATGCCGACTTAAGTAAAAGAAGACAGACTCTTCCTGCTGTCAATGCTTTGAACCATTACTGTGAGACTAGTTATAGATTCCGATGCTTCACTTCAGGTTTACGGTATCCCTCTGACCTTCTTATTGACGATGAAACACAGAATTTGCATCGTAATTAAATACAAAAGTACAATGCCGACTTAAGTACATGAAGACTGACCTTTCTTACTGTCTATGCTTTGAACCATTCCTGTGACACTAGTTAGATGCCGATGCTTCACTTCAGGTTTACTGTATCCCTCTGACCTTCTTAGTGACTATGAAACACAGAAATTGCATCGGAATTAAATACAAAAGGCACAATGACGACTTAAGTACAGGAAGACTGACTCTTCTTTTTGTCTATGTTTTGATCCATTACTGTGAAACTAGTTATCGATTCCGATGCTTCACTTCAGTTTTACTGCATCCCTTGGACCTTCTTATTGACGACGAAACACAGAAATTGCATCGGAATTAAATACAAAAGGCACAATGCCGACTTAAGTACAAGAAGACTGACCCTTCTTACTGACTATGTTTTGAACCATTCCTGTGACACTAGTTATAGATTCCGATGCTTCACTTCTGGTTTACTGTATCCCTCTGACCTTCTTATTGACGATGAAACACAGAAATTGCATCGGAAATAAATACAAAAGACACGATGCCGACTGAAGTACATGTAGAATGAATCTTCCTACTGTCTATGTTTGAACCATTCCTGTGACACTTGTTATAGATTCCGATGCTTCATTTCAGGTTTACTGTATCCCTAGGTTCTTCTTCTTGCCGATGAAACACAGATAGTGCTTCGGAGTTAAATACAAAAGGCACAATGCCGACTTAAGTACGAGAAGACTGACTCTTCCTACTGTCTATGTTTTAAGCATTCGTGTGACAATAGTTATAGATTCCAATGCTACACCTCAGATTTACTGTATCCCGTGGACCTTCGTATTGACGATGAAACACAGAAATTGCATCGGAATTAAATACAAAAGGCACAATGCCGACTTGAGTACAAGAAGACTGACTCTTCTTATTGACTATGTTTGAACCATTCCTGTGAGACTAGTTATAGATTCCGATGCTTCACTTCAGGTTTACTGCAACCCTTTGACCATCTTATTCACGATGAAACACAGATATTGCATCGGAATGAAATAGAAAATTCACAATGCCGACTTAAGTACAAGAAGACTGACTCATCTTACTGACTATGTTTTGAACCATTTTTGTGACACTAGTTATAGATTCCGTTGCTTCACTTCAGGTTTACTGTATCCCTCTGACCTTCGTATTGACGATGAAACACAGAAATTGCTTTGGAATTGAATAGAAAGGGCACAATGCCGACTTAAGTACAAGATGACTGACTCTTCTTACTATCAATGTTTTGAACCACTCCTGTGACGCTAGTTAGAGATTCCGATGCTTAACTACAGGATTACTGTTTACCTCTGACCTTGTTATTGACGATGAAACACAGAAATTGCATCGGAATTAAATACAAAAGGCACAATGCCGACTTAAGTACAAGAAGACTGACTCTTCTTACTTACTATGTTTTGAACCATTCCTGTGACACTAGTTATAGATTCAGATGCTTCACTTCAGGTTTACTGTGTCCCTCTGACCTTCTTATTGACGATGAAGCACAGAAATTGCATCGGAATTAAATACAAAATGCACAATGCCTACTTGCGTACATGTAGACTGACTCTTCCTACCGTCTATGTTTTGAACCAGTCCAGTGGCACTAGTTATAGATTCCGATGCAGCACTTCAGGTTTACTGTATCCCTTGGACCTTCTTAGTGACTATGAAACACAGAAATTGTATCGGAATTAAATACGAAAGGCACAATGCTGACTTATGTACATGTAGACTGACTCTTCCTACTGTCTATGTTTTGAAACATTCCTGTGACCTTAGTTATAGATTCCGATGCTTCATTTCAGGTTCACTATATCTCTTGGACCTTCTTATTGACGATGAAACACACAAACTGCATCGGAATTAAATGTAAAAGCACAATGCCGACTTAAGTACAAGAAGACTGACTCTTCTTACTGATTATGTTTGAACCATTCCTGTGACACTAGTTGTAGATTCCGATGCTGTACTTCAGGTTTACTGTATCCCCCTGACCTTCTTATTGACGATGAAACACAGAAACTGCATCGGAATTAAATAGAAAATCAACAATGCGGACTTAAGTACAATAAGACTGACTCTTCTTACTGACTATGTTTGGACCCATTCCTGTGACACTAGCAATAGATTCCCATGCTTCACTTCAAGTTTACTGTATCCCTCTGACCTTCTTATTCACGATGAAACACAGATATTGGATCGGAATGAAATAGAAAGGGCACAATGCTGACATAAGTACAAGAAGACTGACTCTTCTTACTGACTATGATTTGAACCATTCCTGTGACACTAGTTATAGATTCCGATGCTTCACTTCAGGTTTACTGTATCCCTCTGACCTTCTAATTGACGATGAAACACAGAAATTGCATCGGAATTAAATACAAAAGGCACAATGCCGGCTTGAGTACAAGAAGACTGACTCTTCTTACTGTCTATGTTTGAACCATTCCTGTGACACTAGTTATATATTCCGATGCTTCACTTCAGGTTTACTGTATCCCTCTGTCCTTCTTATTCACGATGAAACACAGATATTGCATCGGAATTAAATAGAAAAGCAACAATGCCGACTTAAGTACAAGAAGACTGACTCTTCTTACTGACTATGTTTTGAACCATTCCTGTGACACTAGTTATAGATTCCGTTGCTTCACTTCAGGTTTACTGTATCCCTTGAACCATCTTATTGACGATGAAACACAGATATTGCTTCGGAATTAAATACAAAAGGCACAATGCCGACGTAAGTACAAGAAGACTGACTCATCTTACAGACTATGTCTTGAACCATTCCTGTGACACTAGTTAGAGATTCCGATGCTTCACTTCAGGTATACTGTATCCCTCTGACCTTCTTATTGACGATGAAACACAGTAATTGCATCGGAATTTAATTGATAAGTGCACAATGCCGACTTAAGTACAAGAAGACTGACCCTTCTTACTGTCTATGTTTTGAACCATTTCTGTGACACTAGTTATAGATTCCGATGCCGCACTCTAGGTTTACTGTATCTCTTGGACCTTCTTATTGACTATGAAACACAGAAATTGTATCGGAATTAAATACAAAAGGCAATATGCCGACTTAAGTACAAGAAGACTGACTCTTCTTACAGACTATGTTTTGAACCATTCCTGTGACACTAGTTAGAGATTCCGATGCTTCACTTCAGGTTTACTGTATCCCTCTGACCTTCTTATTGACGATGAAACACAGTAATTGCATCGGAATTAAATTGAAAAGGGTACAATGCCGACTTAAGGACAAGAAGACTAACTCTTCTTACTGTCTATTTTTTTAACCATTCCTGTGACACAAGTTACAGATTCCGATGCTGCACTTCAGGTTTACTGTATCCCTTGGAACATCTTAGTGACTATGAAACACAAAAATTGTATCGGAATTAAATACAAAGGGCACAATGCTGACTTAAGTACATGTAGACTGACTCATCCTACTGACTATGATTTGAAACATTCCTGTGACCTTAGTTACAGATTCCGATGCTTCATTTCAGGTTTACTGTATCTCTTGGACCTTCTTATTGACGATAAAACACAGCAACTGCATCGGAATTAAATATAAAAGGCACAATGCCGAGTTAAGTACAAGAAGACTGACTCTTCTTACTGACTATGTTTTTTACCATTCCTGTGACACTAGTTATAGATTCCGATGCTTCACTTCAGGTTTACTGTTTACCTCTGACTTTGTTATTGACGATGAAACACAGAAACTGCATCGGAAATAAATACAGGAGGCATGATGCCGACTTAAGTACATGTAGAATGAATCTTCCTACTATCAATGTTTTGAACCATTCCTGTGACACTTGTTATAGATTCCGATGCTTCATTTCAGGTTTACTGTATCCCTTGGTTCTTCTTATTGCCGATGAAACACAGATAGTGCATCGGAGTTAAATACAAAAGGCACAATGCCGACTTAAGTACAAGGAGACTGACTCTTCGTGCTGTCTATGTTTTGAACCATTCCTGTGAGACTAGTTATAGATTCCGATGCTTCACTTCAGGTTTACTGTATCCCTCTGACCTTCTTATTGACGATGGAACACAGAATTTGCATCGTAATTAAATACAAAAGGCACAATGCCGACTTTAGTACAAGATGACTGACCTTTCTTATTGTCTATGCTTTGAACCATTCCTGTGACACTAGTTACTGATTCCTATGCTTCACTTCAGGTTTACTGTATCCCACTGACCTTCTTACTGACGATGAAATACAGAAATTGCATCGAAATTAAATAGAAAAGGCACAATGCCGACTTAAGTACAAGAAGACTGACCCTTCTTACTGACTATGTTTTGAACCATTTTTGTGACACTAGTTATAGATTCCGATGCTTCACTTCAGGTTTACTGTATCCCTCTGACCTTCTTATTGACGATGAAACACAGAAATTGCATCGGAATTAAATTGAAAAGGGCACAATGCCGACTGAAGTACAAGAAGACTGACTCTTCTTACTGTCAATGTTTTGAACAATTCCTGCAACACTAGGTACAGATTCCGCTGCTGCACTTCAGGTTTACTGTATCCCTTGGACCTTCTTAGTGACTATGAAACACAGAAATAGTATCGGAATTAAATACAAAAGGCACAATGCCGACTTAAGTACAAGAAGACTGACTCTTCTTACTGACTATGCTTTGAACCATTCCAGTGACACTAGTTAGAGATTCCGATGCTTTACTTCAGGTTTACTTTATCCCTCTGACCTTCTTATTGACGATGAAACACAGTCATTGCATCGGAATTAAATTGAAAAGAGCACAATGCCGACTTAAGTACAAGAAGACTGACTCTTCTTACTGTCTATGTTTTGAACAATTCCTGCGACACTAGGTACAGATTCCGATGCTGCACTTCAGGTTTACTGTATCCCTTGGACCTTCTTAGTGACTATGAAACACAGAAATTGTATCGGAATTAAATACAAAAGGCACAATGCCGACATAAGTAAAAGAAGACAGACTCTTCCTGCTGTCAATGCTTTGAACCATTACTGTGAGACTAGTTATAGATTCCGATGCTTCACATCAGGTTTACTGTACCCCTTGGACCTTCTTATTGACGACGAAACACAGAAATTGCATCGGAATTAAATACAAAAGGCACAATGCCGACTTAAGTACAAGAAGACTGACCCTTCTTACTGACTATGTTTTGAACCATTTTTGTGACACTAGTTATAGATTCCGATGCTTCACTTCAGGTTTACTGTATCCCTCTGACCTTCTTATTGACGATGAAACACAGAAATTGCTTTGGAATTGAATAGAAAAGGCACAATGCCGACTTAAGTACAAGAAGACTGACTCTTCTTACTATCTATGTTTTGAACCACTCCTGTGACGCTAGTTAGAGAATCCGATGCTTAACTACAGGTTTACTGTTTACCTCTGACCTTGTTATTGACGATGAAACACAGAAATTGCATCGGAATTAAATAGAAAAGGCACAATGCCGACTTAAGTACAAGAAGACTGACTCTTCTTACTTACTATGCTTTGAACCATTCCTGTAACACTAGTTATAGATTCAGATGCTTCACTTCAGGTTTACTGCATCCCTCTGACCTTCTTATTGACGATGAAGCACAGAAATTGCATCGAAATTAAATACAAAATACACAATGCCTACTTGCGTACATGTAGACTGACTCTTCCTACTGTCTATGTTTTGAACCAGTCCAGTGGCACTAGTTATAGATTCCGATGCAGCACTTCAGGTTTACTGTATCCCTTGGACCTTCTTAGTGACTATGAAACACAGAAATTGTATCGCAATTAAATACAAAAGGCACAATGCTGACTTAAGTACATGTAGACTGACTCTTCCTACTGTCTATGTTTTGAAACATTCCTGTGACCTTAGTTATAGATTCCGATGCTTCATTTCAGGTTTACTGTATCTCTTGGACCATCTTATTGACGATGAAACACACAAACTGCATCGGAATTTAATGTAAAAGCACAATGCCGACTTAAGTACAAGAAGACTGACTTTTCTTACTGACTATGTTTTGAACCATTCCTGTGACACTAGTTGTAGATTCCGATGCTGTACTTCAGGTTTACTGTATCCCCCCGACCTTCTTATTGACGATGAAGCACAGAAACTGCATCGGAATTAAATAGAAAATGCACAATGCCGACTTAAGTACAAGAAGACTGACTCTTCTTACTGACTATGTTTGGACCCATTCCCGTGACACTAGTTATAGATTCCGATGCTTCACTTCAAGTTTACTGTATCCCTCTGACCTTCTTATTCACGATGAAACACAGATATTGGATCGGAATGAAATAGAAAGGGCACAATGCTGACATAAGTACAAGAAGACTGACTCTTCTTACTGACTATGATTTGAACCATTCCTGTGACACTAGTTATAGATTCCGATGCTTCACTTCAGGTTTACTGTATCCCTCTGACCTACTAATTGACGATGAAACACAGAAATTGCATCGGAATTAAATACAAAAGTCACAATGCCGACTTGAGTACAAGAATACTGACTCTTCTTACTGTCTATGTTTGAACCATTCCTGTGACACTAGTTATAGATTCCGATGCTTCACTTCAGGTTTACTGTATCCCTCTGTCCTTCTTATTCACGATGAAACACAGATATTGCATCGGAATTAAATAGAAAAGCAACAATGCCGACTTAAGTACAAGAAGACTGACTCTTCTTACTGACTATGTTTTGAACCATTCCTGTGACACTAGTTATAGATTCCGATGCTTCACTTCAGGTTTACTGTATCCCTTGGACCTTCTTATTGACGATGAAACACAGATATTGCTTCGGAACTAAATACAAAAGTCACAATGCCGACGTAAGTACAAGAAGACTGACTCATCTTACAGACTATGCCTTGAACCATTCCTGTGACACTAGTTAGAGATTCCGATGCTTCACTTCAGGTATACTGTATCCCTCTGACCTTCTTATTGACGATGGAACACAGTAATTGCATCGGAATTTAATTGATAAGTGCACAATGCCGACTTAAGTACAAGAAGACTGACTCTTCTTACTGTCTATGTTTTGAACCATTTCTGTGACACTAGTTATAGATTCCGATGCCTCACTCTAAGTTTACTGTATCTCTTGGACCTTCTTATTGACTATGAAACACAGAAATTGTATCGGAATTAAATACAAAAGGCAATATGCCGACTTAAGTACAAGAAGACTGACTCTTCTTACAGACTATGTTTTGAACCATTCCTGTGACACTAGTTAGAGATTCCGATGCTTCACTTCAGGTTTACTGTATCCCTCTGACTTTCTTATTGACGATGAAACACAGTAATTGCATCGGAATTAAATTGAAAAGGGTACAATGCCGACTTAAGGACAAGAAGACTGACTCTTCTTACTGTCTATTTTTTTAACCATTCCTGTGACACTAGTTACAGATTCCGATGCTACACTTCAGGTTTACTGTATCCCTTGGAACTTCTTAGTGACTATGAAACACAAAAATTGTAACGGAATTAAATACAAAGGGCACAATGCTGACTTAAGTACATGTAGACTGACTCATCCTACTGACTATGATTTGAAACATTCCTGTGACCTTAGTTACAGATTCCGATGCTTCATTTCAGGTTTACTGTATCTCTTGGACCATCTTATTGACGATAAAACACAGAAACTGCATCGGAATTAAATATAAAAGGCACAATGCCGAGTTAAGTACAAGAAGACTGACTCTTCTTACTGACTATGTTTTTTACCATTCCTGTGACACTAGTTATAGATTCCGATGCTTCACTTCAGGTTTACTGTTTACCTCTGACTTTGTTATTGACGATGAAACACAGAAACTGCATCGGAAATAAATACAAGAGGCATGATGCCGACTTAAGTACATGTAGAATGAATCTTCCTACTGTCAATGTTTTGAACCATTCCTGTGACACTTGTTATAGATTCCGATGCTTCATTTCAGGTTTACTGTATCCCTTGGTTCTTCTTATTGCCGATGAAACACAGATAGTGCATCGGAGTTAAATACAAAAGGCACAATGCCGACTTAAGTACAAGAAGACTGACTCTTCTTACTTACTATGCTTTGAACCATTCCTGTGACACTAGTTATAGATTCAGATGCTTCACTTCAGGTTTACTGCATCCCTCTGACCTTCTTATTGACGATGAAGCACAGAAATTGCATCGAAATTAAATACAAAATACACAATGCCTACTTGCGTACATGTAGACTGACTCTTCCTACTGTCTATGTTTTGAACCAGTCCAGTGGCACTAGTTATAGATTCCGATGCAGCACTTCAGGTTTACTGTATCCCTTGGAACTTCTTAGTGACTATGAAACACAGAAATTGTATCGGAATTAAATACAAAAGGCACAATGCTGACTTAAGTACATGTAGACTGACTCTTCCTACTGTCTATGTTTTGCAACATTCCTGTGACCTTAGTTATAGATTCCGATGCTTCATTTCAGGTTTACTGTATCTCTTGGACCATCTTATTGACGATGAAACACACAAACTGCATCGGAATTAAATGTAAAAGCACAATGCCGACTTAAGTACAAGAAGACTGACTCCTCTTACTGACTATGTTTTGAACCATTCCTGTGACACTAGTTGTAGATTCCGATGCTGTACTTCAGGTTTACTGTATCCCCCCGACCTTCTTATTGACGATGAAGCACAGAAACTGCATCGGAATTAAATAGAAAATGCACAATGCCGACTTAAGTACAAGAAGACTGACTCTTCTTACTGACTATGTTTGGACCCATTCCCGTGACACTAGTTATAGATTCCGATGCTTCACTTCAGGTTTACTGTATCCCTCTGACCTTCTTATTCACGATGAAACACAGATATTGGATCGGAATGAAATAGAAAGGGCACAATGCTGACATAAGTACAAAAAGACTGACTCTTCTTACTGACTATGATTTGAACCATTCCTGTGACACTAGTTATAGATTCCGATGCTTCACTTCAGGTTTACTGTATCCCTCTGACCTTCTAATTGACGATGAAACACAGAAATTGCATCGGAATTAAATACAAAAGGCACAATGCCGACTTGAGTACAAGAAGACTGACTCTTCTTACTGTCTATGTTTGAACCATTCCTGTGACACTAGTTATAGATTCCGATGCTTCACTTCAGGTTTACTGTATCCCTCTGTCCTTCTTATTCACGATGAAACACAGATATTGCATCGGAATTAAATAGAAAAGCAACAATGCCGACTTAAGTACAAGAAGACTGACTCTTCTTACTGACTATGTTTTGAACCATTCCTGTGACACTAGTTATAGATTCCGATGCTTCACTTCAGGTTTACTGTATCCCTTGGACCTTCTTATTGACGATGAAACACAGATATTGCTTCGGAATTAAATACAAAAGGCACAATGCCGACGTAAGTACAAGAAGACTGACTCATCTTACAGACTATGCCTTGAACCATTCCTGTGACACTAGTTAGAGATTCCGATGCTTCACTTCAGGTATACTGTATCCCTCTGACCTTCTTATTGACGATGAAACACAGTAATTGCATCGGAATTTAATTGATAAGTGCACAATGCCGACTTAAGTACAAGAAGACTGACTCTTCTTACTGTCTATGTTTTGAACCATTTCTGTGACACAAGTTATAGATTCCGATGCCTCACTCTAAGTTTACTGTATCTCTTGGACCTTCTTATTGACTATGAAACACAGAAATTGTATCGGAATTAAATACAAAAGGCAATATGCCGACTTAAGTACAAGAAGACTGACTCTTCTTACAGACTATGTTTTGAACCATTCCTGTGACACTAGTTAGAGATTCCGATGCTTCACTTCAGGTTTACTGTATCCCTCTGACTTTCTTATTGACGATGAAACACAGTAATTGCATCGGAATTAAATTGAAAAGGGTACAATGCCGACTTAAGGACAAGAAGACTGACTCTTCTTACTGTCTATTTTTTTAACCATTCCTGTGACACTAGTTACAGATTCCGATGCTGCACTTCAGGTTTACTGTATCCCTTGGAACTTCTTAGTGACTATGAAACACAAAAATTGTAACGGAATTAAATACAAAGGGCACAATGCTGACTTAAGTACATGTAGACTGACTCATCCTACTGACTATGATTTGAAACATTCCTGTGACCTTAGTTACAGATTCCGATGCTTCATTTCAGGTTTACTGTATCTCTTGGACCATCTTATTGACGATAAAACACAGAAACTGCATCGGAATTAAATATAAAAGGCACAATGCCGAGTTAAGTACAAGAAGACTGACTCTTCTTACTGACTATGTTTTTTACCATTCCTGTGACACTAGTTATAGATTCCGATGCTTCACTTCAGGTTTACTGTTTACCTCTGACTTTGTTATTGACGATGAAACACAGAAACTGCATCGGAAATAAATACAGGAGGCATGATGCCGACTTAAGTACATGTAGAATGAATCTTCCTACTGTCAATGTTTTGAACCATTCCTGTGACACTTGTTATAGATTCCGATGCTTCATTTCAGGTTTACTGTATCCCTTGGCTCTTCTTATTGCCGATGAAACACAGATAGTGCATCGGAGTTAAATACAAAAGGCACAATGCCGACTTAAGTACAAGGAGACTGACTCTTCGTGCTGTCTATGTTTTGAACCATTCCTGTGAGACTAGTTATAGATTCCGATGCTTCACTTCAGGTTTACTGTATCCCTCTGACCTTCTTATTGACGATGGAACACAGAATTTGCATCGTAATTAAATACGAAAGGCACAATGCCGACTTTAGTACAAGATGACTGACCTTTCTTATTGTCTATGCTTTGAACCATTCCTGTGACACTAGTTACTGATTCCTATGCTTCACTTCAGGTTTACTGTATCGCTCTGACCTTCTTACTGACGATGAAATACAGTAATTGCATCGAAATTTAATAGAAAAGGCACAATGCCGACTTAAGTACAAGAAGACTGTCTCTTCTTACTGTCTATGTTTTGAACCATTGCTGTTACGTTAGTTATAGATTGCGATGCTTCACTTCAGGTTTACTATATCCCTCTGACATTCTTATTGACGATGAAACACAGTCATTGCACCGGAATTAAATTGAAAAGGGCACAATGCCGACTTAAGTACAAGAAGACTGACTCTTCTTACTGTCTATGTTTTGAACAATTCCTGCGACACTAGGTACAGATTCCGTTGCTGCACTTCAGGTTTACTGTATCCCTTGGACCTTCTTAGTGACTATGAAACACAGAAATTGTATCGGAATGAAATACAAAAGGCACAATGCCGACATAAGTAAAAGAAGTCAGACTCTTCCTGCTGTCAATGCTTTAAACCATTACTGTGAGACTAGTTACAGATTCCGATGCTTCACATCAGGTTTACTGTATCCCTCTGACCTTCTTATTGACGATGAAACACAGAATTTGCATCGTAATTAAATACAAAAGGCACAATGCCGACTTAAGTACAAGAAGACTGACCTTTCTTACTGTCTATGCTTCGAACCATTCCTGTGACACTAGTTAGATTCCGATGCTTCACTTCAGGTTTACTGTATCCCTCTGACCTTCTTAGTGACTATGAAACACAGAAATTGCATCGGAATTAAATACAAAAGGCACAATGCCGACTTAAGTACAGGAAGACTGACTCTTCTTTTTGTCTATGTTTTGATCCATTACTGTGAGACTAGTTATAGATTCTGATGCTTCACTTCAGGTTTACTGTATCCCTTGGACCTTCTTATTGACGACGAAACACAGAAATTGCATCGGAATTAAATACAAAAGGCACAATGCCGACTTATGTACAAGAAGACTGACCCTTCTTACTGACTATGTTTTGAACCATTCCTGTGACACTAGTTATAGATTCCGATGCTTCACTTCTGGTTTACTGTATCCCTCTGACCTTCTTATTGACGATGAAACACAGAAATTGCATCGGAAATAAATACAAAAGACACGATGCCGACTGAAGTACATGTAGAATGAATCTTCCTACTGTCTATGTTTTGAACCATTCCTGTGACACTTGTTATAGATTCCGATGCTTCATTTCAGGTTTACTGTATCCCTAGGTTCTTCTTCTTGCCGATGAAACACAGATAGTGCATCGGAGTTAAATACAAAAGGCACAATGCCGACTTAAGTACAAGAAGACTGACTCTTCCTACTGTCTATGTTTTGAACCATTCCTGTGACAATAGTTATAGATTCCAATGCTACACCTCAGATTTACTGTATCCCGTGGACCTTCTTATTGACGATGAAACACAGAAATTGCATCGGAATTAAATACAAAAGGCACAATGCCGACTTGAGTACAAGAAGACTGACTCTTCTTACTGACTATGTTTGAACCATTCCTGTGACACTAGTTATAGATTCCGATGCTTCACTTCAGGTTTACTGCATCCCTTTGACCTTCTTATTCACGATGAAACACAGATATTGCATCGGAATTAAATAGAAAATTCACAATGCCGACTTAAGTACAAGAAGACTGACTCATCTTACTGACTATGTTTTGAACCATTTTTGTGACACTAGTTATAGATTCCGATGCTTCACTTCAGGTTTACTGTATCCCTCTGACCTTCTTATTGACGATGAAACACAGAAATTGCTTTGGAATTGAATAGAAAAGGCACAATGCCGACTTAAGTACAAGAAGACTGACTCTTCTTACTGTCAATGTTTTGAACCACTCCTGTGACGCTAGTTAGAGAATCCGATGCTTAACTACAGGTTTACTGTTTACCTCTGACCTTGTTATTGACGATGAAACACAGAAATTGCATCGGAATTAAATAGAAAAGGCACAATGCCGACTTAAGTACAAGAAGACTGAATCTTCTTACTTACTATGCTTTGAACCATTCCTGTGACACTAGTTATAGATTCAGATGCTTCACTTCAGGTTTACTGTATCCCTCTGACCTTCTTATTGACGATGAAGCACAGAAATTGCATCGGAATTAAATACAAAATGCACAATGCCTACTTGCGTACATGTAGACTGACTCTTCCTACTGTCTATGTTTTGAACCAGTCCAGTGGCACTAGTTATAGATTCCGATGCAGCACTTCAGGTTTACTGTATCCCTTGGACCTTCTTAGTGACTATGAAACACAGAAATTGTATCGGAATTAAATACAAAAGGCACAATGCTGACTTAAGTACATGTAGACTGACTCTTCCTACTGTCTATGTTTTGAAACATTCCTGTGACCTTAGTTATAGATTCCGATGCTTCATTTCAGGTTTACTGTATCTCTTGGACCTTCTTATTGACGATGAAACACACAAACTGCATCGGAATTAAATGTAAAAGCACAATGCCGACTTAAGTACAAGAAGACTGACTCTTCTTACTGACTATGTTTTGAACCATTCCTGTGACACTAGTTGTAGATTCCGATGCTGTACTTCAGGTTTACTGTATCCCCCTGACCTTCTTATTGACGATGAAGCACAGAAACTGCATCGGAATTAAATAGAAAATGCACAATGCCGACTTAAGTACAAGAAGACTGACTCTTCTTACTGACTATGTTTGGACCCATTCCCGTGACACTAGTTATAGATTCCGATGCTTCACTTCAGGTTTACTGTATCCCTCTGACCTTCTTATTCACGATGAAACACAGATATTGGATCGGAATGAAATAGAAAGGGCACAATGCTGACATAAGTACAAGAAGACTGACTCTTCTTACTGACTATGATTTGAACCATTCCTGTGACACTAGTTATAGATTCCGATGCTTCACTTCAGGTTTACTGTATCCCTCTGACCTTCTAATTGACGATGAAACACAGAAATTGCATCGGAATTAAATACAAAAGGCACAATGCCGACTTGAGTACAAGAAGACTGACTCTTCTTACTGTCTATGTTTGAACCATTCCTGTGACACTAGTTATAGATTCCGATGCTTCACTTCAGGTTTACTGTATCCCTCTGTCCTTCTTATTCACGATGAAACACAGATATTGCATCGGAATTAAATAGAAAAGCAACAATGCCGACTTAAGTACAAGAAGACTGACTCTTCTTACTGACTATGTTTTGAACCATTCCTGTGACACTAGTTATAGATTCCGATGCTTCACTTCAGGTTTACTGTATCCCTCTGACCTTCTTATTGACGATGAAACACAGAAATTGCTTTGGAATTGAATAGAAAAGGCACAATGCCGACTTAAGTACAAGAAGACTGACTCTTCTTACTATCAATGTTTTGAACCACTCCTGTGACGTTAGTTAGAGAATCCGATGCTTAACTACAGGTTTACTGTTTACCTCTGACCTTGTTATTGACGATGAAACACAGAAATTGCATCGGAATTAAATAGAAAAGGCACAATGCCGACTTAAGTACAAGAAGACTGACTCTTCTTACTTACTATGCTTTGAACCATTCCTGTGACACTAGTTATAGATTCAGATGCTTCACTTCAGGTTTACTGTATCCCTCTGACCTTTTTATTGACGATGAAGCACAGAAATTGCATCGGAATTAAATACAAAATGCACAATGCCTACTTGCGTACATGTAGACTGACTCTTCCTACTGTCTATGTTTTGAACCAGTCCAGTGGCACTAGTTATAGATTCCGATGCAGCACTTCAGGTTTACTGTATCCCTAGGACCTTCTTAGTGACTATGAAACACAGAAATTGTATCGGAATTAAATACAAAAGGCACAATGCTGACTTAAGTACATGTAGACTGACTCTTCCTACTGTCTATGTTTTGAAACATTCCTGTGACCTTAGTTATAGATTCCGATGCTTCATTTCAGGTTTACTGTATCTCTTGGACCTTCTTATTGACGATGAAACACACAAACTGCATCGGAATTAAATGTAAAAGCACAATGCCGACTTAAGTACAAGAAGACTGACTCTTCTTACTGACTATGTTTTGAACCATTCCTGTGACACTAGTTGTAGATTCCGATGCTGTACTTCAGGTTTACTGTATCCCCCTGACCTTCTTATTGACGATGAAGCACAGAAACTGCATCGGAATTAAATAGAAAATGCACAATGCCGACTAAAGTACAAGAAGACTGACTCTTCTTACTGACTATGTTTGGACCCATTCCCGTGACACTAGTTATAGATTCCGATGCTTCACTTCAGGTTTACTGTATCCCTCTGACCTTCTTATTCACGATGAAACACAGATATTGGATCGGAATGAAATAGAAAGGGCACAATGCTGACATAAGTACAAGAAGACTGACTCTTCTTACTGACTATGATTTGAACCATTCCTGTGACACTAGTTATAGATTCCGATGCTTCACTTCAGGTTTACTGTATCCCTCTGACCTTCTAATTGACGATGAAACACAGAAATTGCATCGGAATTAAATACAAAAGGCACAATGCCGACTTGAGTACAAGAAGACTGACTCTTCTTACTGTCTATGTTTGAACCATTCCTGTGACACTAGTTATAGATTCCGATGCTTCACTTCAGGTTTACTGTATCCCTCTGTCCTTCTTATTCACGATGAAACACAGATATTGCATCGGAATTAAATAGAAAAGCAACAATGCCGACTTAAGTACAAGAAGACTGACTCTTCTTACTGACTATGTTTTGAACCATTCCTGTGACACTAGTTATAGATTCCGATGCTTCACTTCAGGTTTACTGTATCCCTTGGACCTTCTTATTGACGATGAAACACAGATATTGCATCGGAATTAAATACAATAGGCACAATGCCGACGTAAGTACAAGAAGACTGACTCATCTTACAGACTATGTCTTGAACCATTCCTGTGACACTAGTTAGAGATTCCGATGCGTTACTTCAGGTATACTGTATCCCTCTGACCTTCTTATTGACGATGAAACACAGAATTTGCATCGTAATTAAATACAAAAGGCACAATGCCGACTTTAGTACAAGATGACTGACCTTTCTTATTGTCTATGCCTTGAACCATTCCTGTGACACTAGTTACTGATTCCTATGCTTCACTTCAGGTTTACTGTATCCCTCTGACCTTCTTACTGACGATGAAATACAGTAATTGCGTCGGAATTAAATAGAAAAGGCACAATGCCGACTTAAATACAAGAAGACTGACTCTTCTTACTGTCTATGTTTTGAACCATTCCTGTTACGTTAGTTATAGATTGCGATGCTACACTTCAGGTTTACTGAATCTCTCTGACAATCTTATTGACGATGAAACACAGTCATTGCATCGGAATTAAATTGAAAAGGGCACAATGCCGACTTAAGTACAAGAAGACTGACTCTTCTTACTGTCTATGTTTTGAACAATTCCTGCGATACTAGGTACAGATTCCGATGCTGCACTTCAGGTTTACTGTATCCCTTGGACCTTCTTAGTGACTATGAAACACAGAAATGGTATCGGAATTAAATACAAAAGGCACAATGCCGACTTAAGTACAAGAAGACTGGCTCTTCCTACTGACTATGCTTTGAACCATTCCTGTGACACTAGTTAGAGATTCCGATGCTTTACTTCAGGTTTACTTTATCCCTCTGACCTTCTTATTGACGATGAAACACAGTCATTGCATCGGAATTAAATTGAAAAGAGCACAATGCCGACTTAAGTACAAGAAGACTGACTCTTCTTACTGTCTATGTTTTGAACAATTTCTGCGACACTAGGTACAGATTCCGATGCTGCACTTCAGGTTTACTGTATCCCTTGGACCTTCTTAGTGACTATGAAACACAGAAATTGTATCGGAACTAAATACAAAAGGCACAATGCCGACATAAGTAAAAGAAGATAGACTCTTCCTGCTGTCAATGCTTTGAACCATTACTGTGAGACTAGTTATAGATTCCGATGCTTCACATCAGGTTTACTGTATCCCTCTGACCTTCTTTTGCATCGTAATTAAAAACAAAAGGCACAATGCCGACTTAAGTACAAGAAGACTGACCTTTCTTACTGTCTATGCTTCGAACCATTCCTGTGACACTAGTTAGATTCCGATGCTTCACTTCAGGTTTACTGTATCCCTCTGACCTTCTTAGTGACTATGAAACACAGAAATTGCATCGGAATTAAATACAAAAGGCACAATGCCGACTTAAGTACAGGAAGACTGACTCTTCTTTTTGTCTATGTTTTGATCCATTACTGTGAGACTAGTTATAGATTCCGTCAGTAGGATGAGTCAGTCTACATGTACTTAAGTCAGCATTGTGCTTCACTTCAGGTTTACTGTATCCCTTGGACCTTCTTATTGACGACGAAACACAGAAATTGCATCGGAATTAAATACAAAAGGCACAATACCGACTTAAGTACAAGAAGACTGACCCTTCTTACTGACTATGTTTTGAACCATTCCTGTGACACTAGTTATAGATTCCGATGCTTCACTTCTGGTTTACTGTATCCCTCTGACCTTCTTATTGACGATGAAACACAGAAATTGCATCGGAAATAAATACAAAAGACACGATGCCGACTGAAGTACATGTAGAATGAATCTTCCTACTGTCTATGCTTTGAACCATTCCTGTGACACTTGTTATAGATTCCGATGCTTCATTTCAGGTTTACTGTATCCCTAGGTTCTTCTTCTTGCCGATGAAACACAGATAGTGCATCGGAGTTAAATGCAAAAGGCACAATGCCGACTTAAGTACAAGAAGAGTGACTCTTCTTACTATCTATGTTTTGAACCACTCCTGTGACGCTAGTTAGAGATTCCGATGCTTAACTACAGGTTTACTGTTTACCTCTGACCTTGTTATTGACGATGAAACACAGAAATTGCATCGGAATTAAATAGAAAAGGCACAATGCCGACTTAAGTACAAGAAGACTGACACTTCTTACTTACTATGTTTTGAACCATTCCTGTGACACTAGTTATAGATTCAGATGCTTCACTTCAGGTTTACTGTATCCCTCTGACCTTCTTATTCACGATGAAACACAGATATTGGATCGGAATGAAATAGAAAGGGCACTATGCTGACATAAGTACAAGAAGACTGACTCTTCTTACTGAACCATTCCTGTGACACTAGTTATAGATTCCGATGCTTCACTTCAGGTTTACTGTATCCCTCTGACCTTCTAATTGACGATGAAACACAGAAATTGCATCGGAATTAAATACAAAAGGCACAATGCCGACTTAAGTACAGGAAGACTGACTCTTCTTTTTGTCTATGTTTTGATCCATTACTGTGAGACTAGTTATAGATTCCGATGCTTCACTTCAGGTTTACTGTATCCCTTGGACCTTCTTATTGACGACGAAACACAGAAATTGCATCGGAATTAAATACAAAAGGCACAATACCGACTTAAGTACAAGAAGACTGACCCTTCTTACTGACTATGTTTTGAACCATTCCTGTGACACTAGTTATAGATTCCGATGCTTCACTTCTGGTTTACTGTATCCCTCTGACCTTCTTATTGACGATGAAACACAGAAATTGCATCGGAAATAAATACAAAAGACACGATGCCGACTGAAGTACATGTAGAATGCATCTCCCTACTGTCTATGTTTTGAACCATTCCTGTGACACTTGTTATAGATTCCGATGCTTCATTTCAGGTTTACTGTATCCCTAGGTTCTTCTTCTTGCCGATGAAACACAGATAGTGCATCGGAGTTAAATACAAAAGGCACAATGCCGACTTAAGTACAAGAAGACTGACTCTTCTTACTATCTATGTTTTGAACCACTCCTGTGACGCTAGTTAGAGATTCCGATGCTTAACTACAGGTTTACTGTTTACCTCTGACCTTGTTATTGACGATGAAACACAGAAATTGCATCGGAATTAAATAGAAAAGGCACAATGCCGACTTAAGTACAAGAAGACTGACACTTCTTACTTACTATGTTTTGAACCATTCCTGTGACACTAGTTATAGATTCAGATGCTTCACTTCAGGTTTACTGTATCCCTCTGACCTTCTTATTGACGATGAAGCACAGAAATTGCATCGGAATTAAATACAAAAGGCACAATGCCTACTTGCGTACATGTAGACAGACTCTTCCTACTGTCTATGTTTTGAACCAGTCCAGTGGCACTAGTTATAAATTCCGATGCAGCACTTCAGTTTTACTGTATCCCTCTGACCTTCTTATTCACGATGAAACACAGATATTGGATCGGAATGAAATAGAAAGGGCACTATGCTGACATAAGTACAAGAAGACTGACTCTTCTTACTGACTATGATTTGAACCATTCCTGTGACACTAGTTATAGATTCCGATGCTTCACTTTAGGTTTACTGTATCCCTCTGACCTTCTAATTGACGATGAAACACAGAAATTGCATCGGAATTAAATATAAAAGGCACAATGCCGAGTTAAGTACAAGAAGACTGACTCTTCTTACTGACTATGTTTTTTACCATTCCTGTGACACTACTTATAGATTCCGATGCTTCACTTCAGGTTTACTGTTTACCTCTGACTTTGTTATTGACGATGAAACACAGAAATTGCATCGGAAATAAATACAGGAGGCATGATGCCGACTTAAGTACATGTAGAATGAATCTTCCTACTGTCAATGTTTTGAACCATTCCTGTGACACTTGTTATAGATTCCGATGCTTCATTTCAGGTTTACTGAATCCCTTGGTTCTTCTTATTGCCGAAGAAACACAGATAGTGCATCGGAGTTAAATACAAAAGGCACAATGCCGACTTAAGTACAAGGAGACTGACTCTTCGTGCTGTCTATGTTTTGAACCATTCCTGTGAGACTAGTTATAGATTCCGATGCTTCACTTCAGGTTTACTGTATCCCTATGACCTTCTTATTGACGATGAAACACAGAATTTGCATCGTAATTAAATACAAAAGGCACAATGCCGACTTTAGTACAAGATGACTGACCTTTCTTATTGTCTATGCCTTGAACCATTCCTGTGACACTAGTTACTGATTCCTATGCTTCACTTCAGGTTTACTGTATCCCTCTGACCTTCTTACTGACGATGAAATACAGTAATTGCATCGGAATTAAATAGAAAAGGCACAATGCCGACTTAAATACAAGAAGACTGACTCTTCTTACTGTCTATGTTTTGAACCATTCCTGTTACGTTAGTTATAGATTGCGATGCTTCACTTCAGGTTTACTGAATCTCTCTGACAATCTTATTGACGATGAAACACAGTCATTGCATCGGAATTAAATTGAAAAGGGCACAATGCCGACTTAAGTACAAGAAGACTGACTCTTCTTACTGTCTATGTTTTGAACAATTCCTGCGATACTAGGTACAGATTCCGATGCTGCACTTCAGGTTTACTGTATCCCTTGGACCTTCTTAGTGACTATGAAACACAGAAATGGTATCGGAATTAAATACAAAAGGCACAATGCCGACTTAAGTACAAGAAGACTGGCTCTTCCTACTGACTATGCTTTGAACCATTCCTGTGACACTAGTTAGAGATTCCGATGCTTTACTTCAGGTTTACTTTATCCCTCTGACCTTCTTATTGACGATGAAACACAGTCATTGCATCGGAATTAAATTGAAAAAAGCACAATGCCGACTTAAGTACAAGAAGACTGACTCTTCTTACTGTCTATGTTTTGAACAATTCCTGCGACACTAGGTACAGATTCCGATGCTGCACTTCAGGTTTACTGTATCCCTTGGACCTTCTTAGTGACTATGAAACACAGAAATTGTATCGGAACTAAATACAAAAGGCACAATGCCGACATAAGTAAAAGAAGACAGACTCTTCCTGCTGTCAATGCTTTGAACCATTACTGTGAGACTAGTTATAGATTCCGATGCTTCACTTCAGGATTACTGTATCCCTCTGACCTTCTTATATACGATGAATCACAGAAATTGCATCGTAATTAAATAGAAACGGCACAATGCCGACTTAAGTACAAAAAGACTGACTCTTCTTACTGATTGTTTTGAACCATTCCTGTGACACTAGTTATAGATTTCGATGATTCACTTCAGGTTTACTGTAGCCCTTGGACCTTCTTATTGACGACGAAACACAGAAATTGCATCGGAATTAAATACAAAAGGCACAATACCGACTTAAGTACAAGAAGACTGACCCTTCTTACTGACTATGTTTTGAACCATTCCTGTGACACTAGTTATAGATTCCGATGCTTCACTTCTGGTTTACTGTATCCCTCTGACCTTCTTATTGACGATGAAACACAGAAATTGCATCGGAAATAAATACAAAAGACACGATGCCGACTGAAGTACATGTAGAATGAATCTCCCTACTGTCTATGTTTTGAACCATTCCTGTGACACTTGTTATAGATTCCGATGCTTCATTTCAGGTTTACTGTATCCCTAGGTTCTTCTTCTTGCCGATGAAGCACAGAAATTGCATCGGAATTAAATACAAAAGGCACAATGCCTACTTGCGTACATGTAGACAGACTCTTCCTACTGTCTATGTTTTGAACCAGTCCAGTGGCACTAGTTATAAATTCCGATGCAGCACTTCAGTTTTACTGTATCCCTCTGACCTTCTTGTTCACGATGAAACACAGATATTGGATCGGAATGAAATAGAAAGGGCACTATGCTGACATAAGTACAAGAAGACTGACTCTTCTTACTGACTATGATTTGAACCATTCCTGTGACACTAGTTATAGATTCCGATGCTTCACTTTAGGTTTACTGTATCCCTCTGACCTTCTAATTGACGATGAAACACAGAAATTGCATCGGAATTAAATAGAAAAGGCACAATGCCGACTTAAGTACAAGAAGACTGACTCTTCTTACTGTCTGTATTTTGAACCATTCCTGTGACGCTAGTTACAGATTCCGATGCTTCACTACAGGTTTACTGTTTACCTCTGACCTTGTTATTGCCGTTGAAACACAGAAATTGCATCGGTATTAAATAGGAAAGGCACAATGCCGACTTAAGTACAAGAAGAGTGACATTCTTACTGACTACGTTTTCAACCACTCCTGTGACACTAGTTATAGGTTACGATGCTTCACTTCAGGTTTACTGTATCCCTCTGACCTTCTTATTGACGATGAAACACAGACATTGCATCGGAATTAAATACAAAAGGCACAATGCCGACTTACGTACATGTAGTCTGACTCTTCCTACTGTCTATGATTTGAAACATTACTGTGACACTAGTTGGAGATTCCGATGCTTCATTTCAGGGTTACTGTAGCCCTTGGACCTTCTTATTGACGATGAAACACAGAAAGTGCATCGGAATTAAATAGAATAGCACAATGCTGACTTAAGTACAAGAAGACTGACTCTTCTACTTTCTATGTTTTGAACCTTTCCTGTGACACTAGTTATAGATTCCGATTCTTCACTTCAGGTTTACTGTATCCCTCTGACCTTCTAATTGACTAAGAAACACAGAAATTGTATCGGAATTAAATACAAAAGGCACAATGCCGACTTAAGTACATGTAGACTAACTCCTCCTACTGTCTATGTTTTGAAACATTCGTGTGACCTTAGTTATAGATTCCGATGCTTCATTTCAGGTTTACTGTATCCCTTGTACCTTCTTATTGACGATGAAACACAGAAACTGCGTCGAAATTAAATAGAAAAGGCACAATGCCGACTTAAGTACAAGAAGACTGACTCTTCCTACTGTCTATGCTTTGAACCATTCCTGTGACACTAGTTATAGATTCCGATGCTTCACTTCAGGATTACTGTATCCCTCTGACCTTCTTATATACGATGAATCACAGAAATTGCATCGTAATTAAATAGAAACGGCACAATGCCGACTTAAGTACAAAAAGACTGACTCTTCTTACTGATTGTTTTGAACCATTCCTGTGACACTAGTTATAGATTTCGATGATTCACTTCAGGTTTACTGTAGCCCTTGGACCTTCGTATTGACGAAGAAACAGAAATTGCATCGGAATTAAATAGAAAAGGCACAATGCCGACTTAAGTACAAGAAGACTGACTCTTCTTACTGACTATGTTTGGAACCATTCCTGTGGCACTTGTTATAGATTCCGATGCATCACTTAAGGTTTATTGTATCACTCTGACCCTCTTATTGACGATTAAACACAGATATTGCATCGGAATTAAATAGAAAAGGCACAATGCCGACTTAAGTACAGGAAGACTGACTCTTCTTACTGAATATGTTTTGAACCATTCCTGTGATACTAGCTATAGATTGCGATGCTTCACTTCAGGTTTACTGTATCCCTCTGACCTTCTTACTGACGATGAAACACAGAAATTGCATGGGAACTAAATAGAAAAGGCACAATGCCGACTTAAGTACAAGAATACTGACTCTTCTTACTGTCTATGGTTTGAACCATTCCTGTGACACTAGTTATAGATTCCTATGCGTCACTTCAGGTTTACTCTATCCCTTGGACCTTGTTATTGACGATGAAACACAGAAATTGCATCGGAATTAAATAGAAAAGGCACAATGCCGTCTTAAATACAAGAAGACTGACTCTTCTTAATGTCTATGCTTTGAACCATTCCTGTGACGCTAGTTACAGATTCAGATGCTTCACTTCAGGTTTACTGTATCCCTCTGACCATCTTAATGACGATGAAACACAGAAATTGCATCGGAATAAAATAGAAAAGGCACAATGCCGACTTAAGTACAAGAAGACTGACTCTTCCTACTGTCTGTGCTTTGAACCAATCCTGTGACACTAGCTGTAGATTCCGATGCTTCACTTCAGGTTTACTGTATCCCTCTGACCTTCTTATTGACGATAAAACCCAGAAATTGCATCGGTATTAAATACAAAAGGCACAATGCCGACTTAGGTACAAGAAGACTGACTCTTCTTACTGTCTATGATTTGGACCATTCCTGCGACACTAGTTATACATTTCGATGATTCACTTCAGGTTTACTGTTTCCTTGGACCTTCGAATTGACGATGAAACACAGAAATTGCATCGGAATGAAATAGAAAAGGCACAATGCCGACTTAAGTTCAAGAAGACTCACTCTTCTTACTGACTATGTTTGGAACCATTCCTGTGACACTAGTTATAGATTCCGATGCTTCACTTCACGTTTATTGTATCACTCTGAACTTCTTATAGACGATTAAACACAGATATTGCATCGGAATTAAATTGAAAAAAGCACAATGCCAACTTAAGTACAAGAGGACTGACTCTTCTTACTGAATATGTTTTGAACCATTCCTGTGACACTAGTTATAGATTCCGATGCTCCACTTCAGGTTTATTGTATCCCTCTGACCTTCTTACTGACGATGAAACACAGAAATTGCATCGGAATTAAATGGAAAATGCACAATGCCGACTTAAGTACAAGAATACTGACTCTACTTACTGTCTATGGTTTAAAACCATTCCTGTGACACTAGTTATAGATTCCGATGCTTCACTTCAATTTTACTGTATCCCTCTGACCTTATTGATGATGAAACTCAGAAATTGCATCGGAATTAAATAGAAAAGGCACAATGCCGACTTAAGTACAAGAAGACTGACTCTTCTTACTGTCTATGCTTTGAACAATTCCCGTGACGGTAGTTACAGATTCCGATGCTTCACTTCAGGTATACTGTATCCCTCTGACCTTCTTATTGACGATGAAACGCATTAAATTGAAAAGGGCAAAATGCCGACTTAAGTACAAGAAGACTGACTCTTCTTACTGTCTATGTTTTGAACCAATCCTGTGACACTAGTTATAGATTCCGATGCTTCACTTCAGGTTTACTGTATCCCTCTGACCTACTTATTGACGATGAAACACAGTCATTGCATCGGAATTAAATTGAAAAGGGCACAATGCCGACTTAAGTACAAGAAGACTGACTCTTTTGAACCATTCCTGTGACACTAGTTACAGATTCCGATGCTGCACTTCAGGTTTACTGTATCCCTCTGACCTTCTTATTGACGATGAAACACAGAATTTGCATCGTAATTAAATACAAAAGGCACAATGCCGACTTAAGTACAAGAAGACTGACCTTTGTTAATGTCTATGCTTTGAACAACTCCTGTGACACTAGTTATAGTTACCGATGCTTCACTTCAGGTTTACTGTATCCCTCTGACCTTCTTAGTGACTATGAAACACAGAAATTGCATCGGAATTAAATACAAAAGGCACAATGCCGATTTAAGTACAAGAAGACTGACTCTTCCTACTGACTATATTTGGACCCATTCCTGTGACACTAGTTATAGATTCCGATGCTTCACTTCAGGTTTACTGTATCCCTCTGACCTTCTTATTCACGATGAAACACAGATATTGCATCGGAATTAAATAGAAACGGCACAATGCTGACTTAAGTACAAGAAGACTGACTCTTCTTACTGACTATGTTTTGAACAATTCCTGTGACACTAGTTATAGATTCCGATGCCTCACTTCTGGTTTACTGTATCCCTCTGACCTTCTTATTCACGACGAAACACAGATATTGCATCGGAATTAAATAGAAAAGGCACAATGCTGACTTAAGTACAAGAAGACTGACTCTTCTTACTGACTATGTTTTGAACCATTCCTGTGACACTAGTTATAGATTTCGATGCTTCACTTCAGGTTTACTGTATCCCTCTGACCTTCTTATTGACGATGAAACACAGATATTGCATCGGAATTAAATACAAAAGGCACAATGCCGACTTAAGTACAAGAAGACTGACCTTTCTTACTCTCTATGCTTTGAACCATTCCTGTGACACTAGTTATAGATTTCAATGCTACACTTCAGTTTTACTGTATCCCTCTAACCTTCTTATTGACGATGAAACACAGAAATTGCATCGGAATTAAATACAAACGGCACAATGCCGACTTACGTACAAGAAGACTGACTCTGCTTACTGACTGTTTTGAACCATTTCTGTGACACTAGTTATAGATTCCGATGCTTCACTCAGGTTTACTGTCTCCCTCTGACCTTCTTATTGACGATGAAACACAGAAATTGCATCGGAATTAAATACAAGTAGCACATTGCCGACTTAAGTACAAGAAGACTGACTCTTCTTACTGTCTATGTTTGAACCATTGTATCGGAATTAAATACAAAAGGCACAATGCCGACTTAACTACAAGAAGACTGACTCTTCCTACTGTCTATGTTTTGAACCATTCCTGTGACACTAGTTATAGATTCCGATGCTTCACTTCAGGTTTACTGTATCCCTTGGACCTTCCTATTGACTATGAAACACAGAAATTGTATCGGAATTAAATACAAAAGGCACAATGCCGACTTAAGTACATGTAGACTAACTCTTCCTACTGTCTATGATTTGAAACATTCCTGTGACCTTAGTTATAGATTCCGATGCTTCATTTCAGGTTTACTGTATCCCTTGTACCTTCTTTTTGACGATGCAACACAGAAACTGCATCGAAATTAAATAGAAAAGGCACAATGCCGACTTAAGTACAAGAAGACTAACTCTTCCTACTGTCTATGTTTTGAACCATTCCTGTGACACTAGTTATAGATTCCGATGCTTCCCTTCAGGATTACTGTATCCCTCTGACCTTCTTATATACGATGAATCACAGAAATTGCATCGGAATTAAATAGAAAAGCACAATGCCGACTTAAGTACAAGAAGACTTACTCTTCTTACTGATTGCTTTGAACCATTCCTATGACACTAGTTACAGATTTCGATGATTCACTTCAGGTTTACTGTATTCCTTGGACCTTCGTATTGACGATGAAACAGAGAAATTGCATCGGAATTAAATAGAAAAGGCACAATGCCGACTTAAGTACAAGAAGACTGACGCTTCTTACTGACTATGGTTTGAACCGTTCCTGTGACACTAGTTATAGATTCCGATGCGCCACTTCAGTTTTACTCTATCCCTTGGACCTTGTTATTGACGATGAAACACAGAAATTCCATCGGAATTAAATAGAAAAGGCACAATACCGACTTAAGTACAAGAAGACTGACTCATCTTAATGTCTATGTTTTGAACCATTCCTGTGACGCTAGTTATAGATTCCGATGCTTCACTTCAGGTTTACTGTATCCCTTTGACCATCTTGCCGACTTAAGTACAAGAAGACTGATTCTTTCTACTGTCTATGCTTTGAACCATTCCTGTGACACTAGCTGTAGATTCCGAAGCTTCACTTCAGGTTTACTGTATCCCTCTGACCTTCTTATTGACGATGAAACACAGATATTGAATCGGTATTAAATACAAAACGCACAATGATGAGTTAAGTACAAGATGACTGACCCGTCTTACTGTCTATGTTTTGAACCATTCCTGTGACACTAGTTATAGATTCCGATGCTTCACTTCAGGTTTACTGTGTCCCTCTGACCTTGTTATTGATGATGAAACTCAGAAATTGCATCGGAATTAAATGGAAAAGGCACAATGTCGACTTAAGTACAAGAAGACTGACTCTTCTTACTGTCGATGTTTTGAACCAATCCTGTGACACTAGTTATAGTTTCCGATGCTTCACTCGTAGTTTACTGTATCCCTTGGACCTTCTTAGTGACTATGAAACACAGAAATAGTATCGGAATTATATACATAAGGCACAATGCCGACTTAAGTACAAGAAGACTGACTCTTCTTACTGACTATGTTTTGAACCATTCCTGTGACACTAGTTAGAGATTCCGATGCTTCACTTCAGGTTTACTGTATCCCTCTGACCTTCTTGTTGACGATGAAACACAGTCATTGCATCGGAATTAAATTGAAAAGGGCACAATGCCGACGTAAGTACAAGAAGACTGACTCTTCTTACAGTCTATGTTTTGAACCATTCCTGTGACACTAGTTACAGATTCCGATGCTGCACTTCAGGTTTACTGTATCCCTTGGACCTTCTTAGTGACTATGAAACACAGAAATTGTGTCGGAATTAAATACAAAAGGCACAATGCCGACTTAAGTACAAGAAGACTGACTCTTCCTGCTGTCTATGTTTTGAACCATTCCTGTGAGACTAGTTATAGATTCCGATGCTTCCCTTTAGGTTTACCGTATCCCTCTGACCTTCCTATCGACGATGAAACACAGAATTTGCATCGTAATTAAATACAAAAGACACAATGCCGACTGAAGTACAAGAAGACTGACCTTTCTTACTGTCTATGCTTTGAACCATTCCTGTGACACTAGTTACAGATTCCGATGCTGCACTTCAGGTTTACTGTATCCCTTGGACCTTCTTAGTGACTATGAATCACAGAAATTGTATCGGAATTAAATACAAAAGGCACAATGCCGACTTAAGTACAGGAGGACTGACTCTTCTTTTTGTCTATGTTTTGAACCATTACTGTGACAATAGTCACAGATTCCGATGCTTCACTTCAGGTTTACTGTTTCCCTTGGACCTTCTTATTGACGACGAAACACAGAAATTGCATCGGAATTAAATACAAAAGGCACAAAGCCGACTTAAGTACAAAAAGACTGACCCTACTTACTGTCTATGTTTTGAACCACTCCTGTGACGCTAGTTAGAGATTCCGATGCTTCACTACAGGTTTACTCTTTGCCTCTGACCTTGTTATTGACGATGAAACACAGAAATTACGTCGGAATTAAATAGAACATGCACAATGCCGACTTAAGTACAAGAAGACTGACTCTTCTTACTGACTATGTTTTGAACCATTCCTGTGACACTAGTTATAGATTCCGATGCTTCACTTCAGGTTTACTGTATCCCTCTGACTTTCTTATTGTCGATGAAACACAGAAATTGCATCGGAATTAAATACAAAAGGCACAATGCCTACTTACGTACATGTAGACTGACTCTTCCTACTGTCTATGTTTTGAACCAGTCCTGTGACACTTGTTATAGATTCCAATGCTGCACTTCAGGTTTACTGTATCCCTTGGACGTTCTTAGTGACTATGAAACACAGAAATTGTATCGGAATTAAATACAAAAGGCACAATGCTGACCTAAGTACATGTAGACTGACTCTACCTACTGTCTCTGTTTTGAAACATTCCTGTGAACTTAGTTTGAGATTCCGATGCTTCATTTCTGGTTTACTGTAACTATTGGACCTTCGTATTTACGATGAAACACAGAAATTGCATCGGAAATAAATACAAAAGGCACGATGCCCACTTAAGTACATGTAGAATGAATCTTCCTACTGTCTATTATTTGAACCATTCCTGTGACACTTGTTATAGATTCCGATGCCTCACTTCAGATTTACTGAATCCATCTGACCTTCTTTTTGACGATGAAACACAGAAATTGCATCGGAATTAAATACAAAAAGCACAATGCCGACTTAAGTACAAGAAGACGGACTCTTCTTACTGTCAATTTTTTGAACCATTCCTGTGACAATAGTTATAGATTCCGATGATTCACCTCAGATTTACTGTATCCCTTGGACCTTCTTATTGACGATGAAACACAGAAATTGCTTCGGAATTAGATACAAAAGGCACAATGCCGACATAAGTACAAAAAGACTAACTCTTCGCACTGACTATGTTTTGAACCATTCCTGTGACACTAGTTATAGATTCCGATGATTCACTTCATGTGTACTGTATCCCTTGGACTTTCTTATTGACGATGAAACATAGAAATTGCATCGGAATTAAATAGAAAAGGCACAATGCCGACTTAAGTACAAGATGACTGACTCTTCTTACTGACTATGTTTGGACCCATTCCTGTGACACTAGTTATAGTTTCCGATGCTTCACTTCAGGTTTACTGTATCCCCCTGACCTTCCTATACACGATGAATCACAGATATTTAATCGGAATTAAATAGAAAAGGCACAATGCCGACTTAAGTACAAGAAGACTGACCAGTCTTACTGTCTATGTTTTGAACCATTCCTGTCACACTAGTTATAGATTCCGATACTTCATTTCACGTTTACTCTATCCCTTGGACCTTCTTATTTACGATGAAACACAGAAACTGCAACGGAATTAAATAGAAAATGCACAATGCCGAATTAAGTACAAGAAGACTGACTGTTCCTACTGTCCATGTTTTGAACCATTCCTGTGACTCTAGTTACAGATTCCGATGCTTCACTTCAGGTTTTCTGTATCCTTCTGACCTTCTTATTGACGATGAAACACCGAAATTTCATCGGAATTAAATACAAAAGGCACATTGCCGACTTAAGTACAAGAAGACTGACTCTTCTTACTGTCTATGATTTGAACCATTCCTGCGGCACTAGATATAGATTTCGATGATTCACTTCAGGTTTACTGTTTCTATGGACCTTCGAACTGACGATGAAACACAGAAATTGCATCGGAATTAAATAGAAAAGGCACAATGCCGACTTAAGTACAAGAAGACTGACTCTTCTTACTGACTATGTTTGGAACAATTCCTGTGACACTAGTTACAGATCGTATTGACGATGAAACTCAGAAATTGCATCGGAATTAAATAGAAAAGGCACATTGCCGACTTAAGTGCAAGAAGACTGACTCTTCTTACTGTCTACGTTTTGAACCATTCCTGTGACGCTAGTTACAGATTCCGATGCTTCACTTCAGATTTACTGTATCCCTCTGACCATCTTAATGACGAAGAAACACAGAAATTGCATCGGTATTAAATACAAAAGGCACAATGCCGACTTAAGTACAAGAAGACTGACCCGTCTTACTGTCTATGTTTTGAACCATTCCTGTGACACTAGTTGTAGATTCCGATGCTTCACTTCAGGTTTGCTGTATCCCTCTGACCTTCTTATTGACGATAAAACACATAAATTGCATCGGAATTAAATACAAAAGGCACAATGGCGACTTAAGTACAAGAAGACTGACTCTTCTTACTGTCTATGATTAGAACCCTTCCTGCGACACTAGTTATAGATTTCGATGATTCACTTCAGGGTTACTGTTTCCTTGGACCTTCCTATTGACGATGAAACGCAGAAATTGCATCGGAATTAAATAGAAAAGGCACAATGCCGACTTACGTACAAGAAGACAGACTCTTCTTACTGACTATGTTTGGAACCATTCCTGTGACACTAGTTATAGATTCCGATGCTTCACTTCAGGTTTATTGTATCACTCTGACCCTCTTATTGACGATTAAACACAGATATTGCATCGGAATTAAATAGAAAAGGCACAATGCCGACTTAAGTACAAGAGGACTGACTCTTCTTACTGAATATGTTTTGAACCATTCCTGTGACACTAGTTGTAGATTCCGATGCTCCACTTCAGGTTTACTGTATCGCTCTGACCTTCTTACTGACGATGTAACACAGAAATTGCATCGGAATTAAATAGAAAAGGCAAAATGCCGACTTAAGTACAAGAATACTGACTCTTCTTACTGTCTATGGTTTGAACCAATGCTGTGACACTAGTTATAGATTCCGATGCTTCACTTCAGGTTTACTGTATCCATCTGACCTTCTTATTGACGATGAATTTCAGAAATTGCATCCGAATTAAATAGAAAAGGCACAATGCCGACTTAAGTACAAGAAGACTGACTCTTCTTACTGTCTATGTTTTGATCCATTCCTGTGACGCTAGTTACAGATTCCGATGCTTCACTTCAGGTTTACTGTATCCCTCTGACCATCTTAATGACGATGAAACACAGAAATTGCATCGGAATTAAGTACAAAAGGCACAATGTCGACTTTAGTACAAGAAGACTGACTCTTCTTACTGACTATGTTTGGAACCATTCCTGTGACACTAGTTATAGAATCCGATGCTTCACTTCAGGTTTACTATATCGCTCTGACCTTCGTATTGACGATGAAACACAGAAATTGCATCGGAATTAGATAGAATAAGCACGATGCCGACTTAAGTACAAGAATACTGACTCTTCTTACTGTCTAAGGTTTGAACCATTCCTGTGACACTAGTTATAGATTCCGATGCTTCACTTCAAGTTTACTGTATCCTTCTGACCTTCTTATTGACGATGAAACTCAGAAATTGCATCGGAATTAAATAGATAAGGCACAATGCCGACTTAAGTACAAGAAGACTAACTCTTCTTACTGTCTAATTTTTGAACCATTCTTGTGACGCTAGTTACGGATTCCGATGCTTCACTTCAGGTTTACTGCATCCCTCTGACCTTCTTATTGACGATGAAACACAGAAATTGCATCGGAATTTCCCAAATGCACGATGTCGACTTAAGTACAAGAAGACTGACTCTTCTTACTGACTATGTTTTGAACCATTCCTGTGACACTAGTTATGTATTCCGGAGATTCACTTCAGGTTTACTCTAACCCTTGGACCATCTTATTGACGATGAATGACAGAAATTTCATCGGAATTAAATAGAAAAGGCACAATGCCGACTTAAGTACAAGAAGACTGACTCTTCATACTGACTATGATTGGAACCATTCCTGTGACACTAGTTACAGATTCCGATGCTTCACTTCAAGTTTACTGTATCCCTCTGACCTTCTTATTGACGATGAAACTCAGAAATTGCATCGGAATTAAATAGAAAGGGCATATTGCCGACTTAAGTACAAGAAGACCGACTCTTCTTACTGTCTACGTTTAGAACCATTCGTGTGACGCTAGTTACAGAATCCGATGCTTCACTTCATCTTTACTGTATCCCTCTGACCTTCTTATTGACGATGAAACACAGAAATTGCATCGGTATTAAATACAAAACGCACAATGCCGACTTAAGTACAAGAAGACTGACTCTTTTTACTGTCTATGATTTGAACCATTCCAGCGACACTAGTTATAGATTTCGATGATTCACTTCAGGTTTACTGTTTCCTTGGACCTTCGTAATGACGATGAAACACAGAAATTGCATCGGAATTAAATAGAAATGGCACAATGCCGACTTAAGTACAAGAAGACTGACTCTTCTTACTGTCTAACGTTTCAACCATTCCTGTGACACTAGTTATAGATTGCGATGCTTCACCTCAGGTTTACTGCATCCCTCTGACCTTATTGACGATGAAACACAGAAATTGCATCGGAATTTCCCAAATGCACAATGTCGACTTAAGTACAAGAAGACTGACCCTTCTTAATGACTATGTTTTGAACCATTCCTCTGACACTAGTTATGGATTCCGGAGATTCACTTCAGGTTTACTGTAACCCTTGGACCATCTTATTGACGATGAAAGACAGAAATTTCATCGGAATTAAATAGAAAAGGCACAATGCCGACTTAAGTACAAGAAGACTGACTCTTCATACTGACTATGATTGGAACCATTCCTGTGACACTAGTTACAGATTCCGATGCTTCACTTCAGGTTTACTGTATCCCTCTGACCTTCTTATTGACGATGAAACTCAGAAATTGCATCGGAATTAAATAGAAAGGGAACATTGCCGACTTAAGTACAAGAAGACTGACTCTTCTTACTGTCTACGTTTAGAACCATTCGTGTGACGCTAGTTACAGAATCCGATGCTTCACTTCAGGTTTACTGTATCTCTCTGACCATCTTAATGACGATGAAACACAGAAATTGCATCAAAATAAAATAGAAAAGGCACAAAGTCGACTTAAGTACAAGAAGACTGCCTCTTCCTACTGTCTATGCTTTGAACCATTCCTGTGACCCTAGTTGTTGATTCCGATGCTTCACTTCAGGTTTACTGTATCCCTCTGACCTTCTTATTGACGATGGAACACAGAAATTGCATCGGTATTAAATACAAAAGGCACAATGCCAACTTAAGTACAAGAAGACTGACCCGCCTTACTGTCTATGTTTTGTACCATTCCTGTGACACTAGTTATAGATTCCGATGCTTCACTGCAGGTTTGCTGTATCCCTCTGACCTTCTTATTGACGATAAAACACAGAAATTGCATGGGAATTAAATATAAAAGGCACAATGCCGACTTAAGTACAAGAAGACTGACTCTTCTTACTGTCTATGATTTGAACCATTCCTGCGACACTAGTTATAGATTTCGATGATTCACTTCAGGTTTACTGTTTCCTTGGACCCTCGTATTGACGATGAAACACAGAAATTGCATCGGAATTAAATAGAAAAGGCACAATGCCGACTTAAGTACAAGAAGACAGACTCTTCTTACTGACTATGTTTGGAACCATTCCGGTGACACTAGTTATAGATTCCGATGCTTCACTTCAGGGTTATTGTATCACTCTGAGCTTCTTATTGACGATTAAAAAAAGATATTGCATCGGAATTAAATAGAAAAGGCGCGATGCCTACTTAAGTACAAGAGGACTGACTCTTCTTACTGAATATATTTTGAACCATTCCTGTGACACTAGTTATATATTCCGATGCTCCACTTCAGGTATACTGTATCGCTCTAACGTTCTTACTGACGATGTAACACAGAAATTGCATCGGAATTAAATAGAAAAGGCACAATGATGACTTAAGTACAAGAGTACTGACTGTTCTTACTGTCTATGGTTTGAACCATTCCTTTGACACTAGTTATAGATTCCGATGCTTCACTTCAGGTTTATTGTATCACTCTGACCTTCTTATTGACGATTAAACACAGATATTGCATCGGAATTAAATAGAAAAGGCACAATGCAGACTTAAGTACAAGAGGACTGACTCTTCTTACTGAATATGTTTTGAACCATTCCTGTGACACTAGTTATAGATTCCGATGCTCCACTTCAGGTTTACTATATCGCTCTGACCTTCGTACTGACGATGAAACACAGAAATTGCATCGGAATTAAATAGAAAAGGCACAATGCCGACTTAAATACAAGAATACTGACTCTTCTTACTGTCTAAGGTTTGAACCATTCCTGTGACACTAGTTATAGATTCCGATGCTTCACTTCAGGTTTACTGTATCCCTCTGACCTTCTTATTGACGATGAAACTCAGAAATTTCATCGGAATTAAATAGAAAAGGCACAATGCCGACTTAAGTACAAGAAGACTGACTCTTCTTACTGTCTATGTTTTGAAACATTCTTGTGACGCTAGTTACAGATTCCGATGCTTCACTTCAGGTTTACTGTATCCCTCTCACCATCTTAATGACGATGAAACACAGAAATTGCATCGGAATTAAATAGAAAAAGTACAGTGCCGACTTAAGTACAGGAAGACTGACTCTTCCTACTGTCTATGCTTTGAACCATTCCTGTGACACTAGTTGTAGATTCCGATGCTTCACTTCAGGTTTACTGTATCCCTCTGACCTTTTTATTGACGATGAAACACAGAAATTGCATCGGAATTAAATACAAAATTCACAACGGCGACATAAGTACAATAAGACTGACTCTTCTCACTGTCTGTGTTTTTAACCATTCCTGTGACGTTAGATACAGATTCCGATGCTTCACTTCAGGTTTACTGCATCCCTCTGACCTTCTTATTGACGATGAAACACAGAAATTGCATCGGAATTAAATACAAAAGGCACAATGTCGACTTAAGTTCTAGAAGACTGACTCTTCTTACTGACTATGTTTTGAACCATTCCTGTGACACTAGTAATAGATTCCGGAGATTCACTTCAGGTTTACTGTAACCCTTGGACCATCTTATTGACGATGAAACACAGAAATTTCATCGGAATTAAACAGAATATGCACAATGCCGACTTAAGTACAAGAAGACAGGCTCTTCTTACTGACTATGATTGGAACCATTCCTGTGACACTATTTACAGATTCCGATGCTTCACTTCAGGTTTACTGTATCCCTCTGACCTTCTTATTGACGATGAAACACAGAAATTGCTTCGGAATTAAATAGAAACGCCAAATTGCCGACTTAAGTACATGAAGACTGACTCTTCTTACTGATTGCTTTGAACCATTCCTGTGACACCAGTTATAGATTCCGATGCTTCACTTCAGGTTTACTGTATCCCTCCGACCTTCTTATTGGCGATGAAACACAGAAAGTGCAACGGAATTAAATAGAAAATGCACAATGCCGAATTAAGTACAAGAAGGCTGACTGTTCCTACTGTCTATGTTTTGAACCATTCCTGTGACTCTAGTTACAGATACCGATGCTTCACTTCAGATTTTCTGTATCCTTCTGACCTTCTTATTGACGATGAAACACCGAAATTGCATCGGAATTAAATACAAAAGGCACATTGCCGACTTAAGTACAAGAAGACTGACTTTTCTTACTGTCTATGATTTGAACCATTCCTGCGGCACTAGTTATAGATTTCGATGATTCACTTCAGGTTTACTGTTTCTATGGACCTTCGAACTGACGATTAAACACAGAAATTGCATCGGAATTAAATAGAAAAGGCACAATGCCGACTTAAGTACAAGAAGACTGACTCTTCTTACTGACTATGTTTAAAACAATTCCTGTGACACTAGTTATAGATCGTATTGACGATGAAACTCAGAAATTGCATCGGAATTAAATAGAAAAGGCACATTGCCGACTTAAGTGCAAGAAGACTGACTCTTCTTACTGTCTACGTTTTGAACCATTCCTGTGACGCTAGTTACAGATTCCGATGCTTCATTTCAGATTTACTGTATCCCTCTGACCATCTTAATGACGATGAAACACAGAAATTGCATCGGTATTAAATACAAAAGGCACAATGCCGACTTAAGTACAAGAAGACTGACCCGTCTTACTGTCTATGTTTTGAACCTTTCCTGTGACACTAGTTATAGATTCCGATGCTTCACTTCAGGTTTGCTGTATCCCTCTGACCTTCCTATTGACGATAAAACACATAAATTGCATCGGAATTAAATACAAAAGGCACAATGGCGACTTAAGTACAAGAAGACTGACTCTTCTTACTGTCTATGATTTGAACCCTTCCTGCGACACTAGTTATAGATTTCGATGATTCACTTCAGGTTTACTGTTTCCTTGGACCTTCCTATTGACGATGAAACGCAGAAATTGCTTCGGAATTAAATAGAAAAGGCACAATGCCGACTTACGTACAAGAAGACAGACTCTTCTTACTGACTATGTTTGGAACCATTCCTGTGACACTAGTTATAGATTCCGATGCTTCACTTCAGGTTTATTGTATCACTCTGACCCTCTTATTGACGATTAAACACAGATATTGCATCGGAATTAAATAGAAAAGGCACAATGCCGACTTAAGTACAAGAGGACTGACTCTTCTTACTGAATATGTTTTGAACCATTCCTGTGACACTAGTTATAGATTCCGATGCTCCACTTCAGGTTTATTGTATCGCTCTGACCTTCTTACTGACGATGTAACACAGAAATTGCATCGGAATTAAATAGAAAAGGCAAAATGCCGACTTAAGTACAAGAATACTGACTCTTCTTACTATCTATGGTTTGAACCAATCCTGTGACACTAGTTATAGATTCCGATGCTTCACTTCAGGTTTACTGTATCCATCTGACCTTCTTATTGACGATGATTTTCAGAAATTGCATCCGAATTAAATAGAAAAGGCACAATGCCGACTTAAGTACAAGAAGACTGACTCTTCTTACTGTCTATGTTTTGAACCTTTCCTGTGACGCTAGTTACAGATTCCGATGCTTCACTTCAGGTTTACTGTATCCCTCTGACCATCTTAATGACGATGAAACACAGAAATTGCATCGGAATTAAATACAAAAGGCACAATGTCGACTTAAGTACAAGAACACTGACTCTTCTTACTGACTATGTTTGAACCATTCCTGTGACACTAGTTATAGATTCCGATGATTCACTTCAGGTTTACTGTAACCCTTGGACCATCTTATTGACGATGAAACACAAAAATTGCATCGGAATTAAATAGAAAAGGCACAATACCGACTTAAGTACAAGAAGACTGACTCTTCTTACTGACTATGTTTGGAACCATTCCTGTGACACTAGTTACAGATTCCGATGCTTCACTTCAGGTTTACTGTATCCCTCTGACCTTCTTACAGACGATGAAACACAGAAATTGCATTGCAATTAAATAGAAACGGCACAATGCCGACTTAAGTACAAGAAGACTGACTCTTCTTTCTGACTATGTTTTGAACCATTCCTGTGACACTAGTTACAGATTCCGATGCTTCACTTCAGGTTTACTGTATCCCTCTGACCTTCGTACAGACGATGAAACACAGAAATTGGATCGCAATTAAATAGAAACGGCACAATGCCGACTTAAGTACAAGAAGACTGACTCTTCTTACTGTCTATGATTTGAACCATTCCAGCGACACTAGTTATTGATTTCGATGATTCACTTCAGGTTTACTTTTTCCTTGGACCTTCGTATTGACGATGAAACACAGAAATAGCATCGGAATTAAATAGAAATGGCACAATGCCGACTTAAGTACAAGAAGACTGACTCTTCTTACTGACTATGTTTGGAACCATTCCTGTGACACTAGTTATAGAATCCGATGCTTCACTTCAGGTTTACTATATCGCTCTGACCTTCGTATTGACGATGAAACACAGAAATTGCATCGGAATTAAGTAGAAAAGGCACAATGCCGACTTAAGTACAAGAATACTGACTCTTCTTACTGTCTAAGGTTTGAACCATTCCTGTGACACTAGTTATAGATTCCGATGCTTCACTTCAAGTTTACTGTATCCTTCTGACCTTCTTATTGACGATGAAACTCAGAAATTGCATCGGAATTAAATAGATAAGGCACAATGCCGACTCAAGTACAAGAAGACTGACTCTTCTTACTGTCTATGTTTTGAACCATTCTTGTGACGCTAGTTACAGATTCCGATGCTTCACTTCAGGTTTACTGCATCCCTCTGACCTTCTTATTGACGATGAAACACAGAAATTGCATCGGAATTTCCCAAATGCACAATGTCGACTTAAGTACAAGAAGACTGACTCTTCTTACTGACTATGTTTTGAACCATTCCTGTGACACTAGTTATGGATTCCGGAGATTCACTTCAGGTTTACTCTAACCCTTGGACCATCTTATTGACGATGAAAGACAGAAATTTCATCGGAATTAAATAGAAAAGGCACAATGCCGACTTGAGTACAAGAAGACTGACTCTTCATACTGACTATGATTGGAACCATTCCTGTGACACTAGTTACAGATTCCGATGCTTCACTTCAAGTTTACTGTATCCCTCTGATCTTCTTATTGACGATGAAACTCAGAAATTGCATCGAAATTAAATAGAAAGGGCATATTGCCGACTTAAGTACAAGAAGACTGACTCTTCTTACTGTCTACGTTTAGAACCATTCGTGTGACGCTAGTTACAGAATCCGATGCTTCACTTCAGGTTTACTGTATCCCTCTGACCATCTTAATGACGATGAAACACAGAAATTGCATCGGTATTAAATACAAAAGGCACAATGCCGACTTAAGTACAAGAAGACTGACTCTTCTTACTGTCTATGTTTTGAACCATTCCAGCGACACTAGTTATAGATTTCGATGATTCACTTTAGGTTTACTGTTTCCTTGGACCTTCGTATTGACGATGAAACACAGAAATTGCATCGGAATTAAATAGAAATGGCACAATGCCGACTTAAGTGCAAGAAGACTGACTCTTCTTACTGTCTATGATTTGAACCATTCCAGCGACACTAGTTATAGATTTCGATGATTCACTTCAGGTTTACTGTTTCCTTGGAAGCTCGTATTGACGATGAAACACAGAAATTGCATCGGAATTAAATAGAAAAGGCAAAATGCCGACTTAAGTACAAGAAGACTGACTCTTCCTACTGTCTATGCTTTGAACCATTCCTGTGAGACTAGTTGTAGATTCCGATGCCTCACTTCAGGTTTACTGTATCCCTCTGACCTTCTTATTGACGATGAAACACAGAAATTGCATCGGTATTAAATACGAAACGCACAATGCCGACTTCAGTACAAGAAGACTGACTCTCCCTACTGTTTATACTTTGAACCATTACTGTGACACTAGTTGTAGATTCCGATGCCTCACTTCTCGTTAACTGTATCCCTCTGACCTTCTTATTGACGATGAAACACAGAAATTGCATCGGTATTAAATACAAAAGGCACAATGCCGACTTAAGTACAAGAAGACTGACTCTTCTTACTGTCTATGGTTTGAACCATTCCTGCGACACTACTTATAGATTTCGATGATTCACTTCAGGTTTACTGTTTCCTTGGACCTTCGTATTGACGATGAAACACAGAAATTGCATCGGAATTAAATAGAAAAGGCACAATGCCGACTTAAGTACAAGAAGACTGACTCTTCTTACTGACTATGTTTGGAACCATTCCTTTGACACTAGTTATAGATTCCGATGCTTCACTTCAGGTTTATTGTATCACTCTGACCTTCTTATTGACGATTAAACACAGATATTGCATCGGAATTAAATAGAAAAGGCACAATGCAGACTTAAGTAGAAGAGGACTGACTCTTCTTACTGAATATGTTTTGAACCATTCCTGTGACACTAGTTATAGATTCCGATGCTCCACTTCAGGTTTACAATATCGCTCTGACCTTCGTACTGACGATGAAACACAGAAATTGCATCGGAATTAAATAGAAAAGGCACAATGCCGACTTAAGTACAAGAATACTGACTCTTCTTACTGTCTAAGGTTTGAACCATTCCTGTGACACTAGTTATAGATTCCGATGCTTCACTTCAGGTTTACTGTATCCCTCTGACCTTCTTATTGACGATGAAACACAGAAATTGCATCGGAATTAAATAGAAAAAGTACAGTGCCGACTTAAGTACAGGAAGACTGACTCTTCCTACTGTCTATGCTTTGAACCATTCCTGTGACACTAGTTGTAGATTCCGATGCTTCACTTCAGGTTTACTGTATCCCTCTGACCTTCTTATTGACGATGAAACACAGAAATTGCATCGGAATTAAATACAAAAGGCACAACGGCGACATAAGTACAAGAAGACTGACTCTTCTCACTGTCTGTGTTTTTAACCATTCCTGTGACGTTAGATACAGATTCCGATGCTTCACTTCAGGTTTACTGCATCCCTCTGACCTTCATATTGACGATGAAACACAGATATTGCATCGGAATTAAATACAAAAGGCACAATGTCGACTTAAGATCAAGAAGACTGACTCTTCTTACTGACCATGTTTTGAAACATTCCTGTGACACTAGTTATACATTCCGGAGATTCACTTCAGGTTTACTGTAACCCTTGGACCATCTTATTGACGATGAAACACAGAAATTTCATCGGAATTAAACAGAATATGCACAATGCCGACTTAAGTACAAGAAGACAGACTCTTCATACTGACTATGATTGGAACCATTCCTGTGACACTATTTACAGATTCCGATGCTTCACTTCAGGTTTACTGTATCCCTCTGACCTTCCTATTGACGATGAAACACAGAAATTGCTTCGGAATTATATAGAAACGCCAAATTGCCGACTTAAGTACATGAAGACTGGCTCTTCTTACTGATTGCTTTGAACCATTCCTGTTACACTAGTAATAGATTCCGATGCTTCACTTCAGGTTTACTGTATCCCTCCGACCTTCTTATTGGCGATGAAACACAGAAATTGCATCGGAATTATATACAAATGGCACAATGCCGACTTAAGAACGAGAAGACTGACTCTTCTTACTTACTATGTTTGGAACCATTCCTGTGACACTAGTTATAGATTCCGATACTTTATTTCACGTTTACTCTATCCCTTGGACCTTCTTATTTACGATGAAACACAGAAAGTGCAACGGAATTAAATAGAAAATGCACAATGCCGAATTAAGTACAAGAAGACTGACTGTTCCTACTGTCTATGTTTTGAACCATTCCTGTGACTCTAGTTACAGATTCCGATGCTTCACTTCAGGTTTTCTGTATCCCTCTGACCATCTTAATGACGATGAAACACAGAAATTGCATCGGAATTAAATACAAAAGGCACAATGCCGACTTACGTACAAGAAGACAGACTCTTCTTACTGACTATGTTTTGAACCATTCCTGTGACTCTAGTTACAGATTCCGATGCTTCACTTCAGGTTTTCTGTATCCTTCTGACCTTCTTATTGACGATGAAACACCGAAATTGCATCGGAATTAAATACAAAAGGCACATTGCCGACTTAAGTACAAGAAGACTGACTCTTCTTACTTACTATGTTTGGAACCATTCCTGTGACACTAGTTATAGATTCCGATACTTCATTTCACGTTTACTCTATCCCTTGGACCTTCTTATATACGATGAAACACAGAAAGTGCAACGGAATTAAATAGAAAATGCACAATGCCGAATTAAGTACAAGAAGGCTGACTGTTCCTACTGTCTATGTTTTGAACCATTCCTGTGACTCTAGTTACAGATTCCGATGCTTCACTTCAGGTTTTCTGTATCCTTCTGACCTTCTTATTGACGATGAAACACCGAAATTGCATCGGAATTAAATACAAAAGGCACATTGTCGACTTAAGTACAAGAAGACTGACTCTTCTTACTGTCTATGATTTGAACCATTCCTGCGGCACTAGTTATAGATTTCGATGATTCACTTCAGGTTTACTGTTTCTATGGACCTTCGAACTGACGATGAAACACAGAAATTGCATCGGAATTAAATAGTAAAGGCACAATGCCGACTTAAGTACAAGAAGACTGACTCTTCTTACTGACTATGTTTGGAACAATTCCTGTGACACTAGTTATAGATCGTATTGACGATGAAACTCAGAAATTGCATCGGAATTAAATAGAAAAGGCACATTGCCGACTTAAGTGCAAGAAGACTGACTCTTCTTACTGTCTACGTTTTGAACCATTCCTGTGACGCTAGTTACAGATTCCGATGCTTCACTTCAGATTTACTGTATCCCTCTGACCATCTTAATGACGATGAAACACAGAAATTGCATCGGTATTAAATACAAAAGGCACAATGCCGACTTAAGTACAAGAAGACTGACCCGTCTTAGTGTCTATGTTTTGAACCATTCCTGTGACACTAGTTATAGATTCCGATGCTTCACTTCAGGTTTGCTGTATCCCTGTGACCTTCCTATTGACGATAAAACACATAAATTGCATCGGAATTAAATACAAAAGGCACAATGGCGACTTAAGTACAAGAAGACTGACTCTTCTTACTGTCTATGATTTGAACCCTTCCTGCGACACTAGTTATAGATTTCGATGATTCACTTCAGGTTTACTGTTTCCTTGGACCTTCCTATTGACGACGAAACGCAGAAATTGCATCGGAATTAAATAGAAAAAGCACAATGCCGACTTACGTACAAGAAGACAGACTCTTCTTACTGACTATGTTTGGAACCATTCCTGTGACACTAGTTATAGATTCCGATGCTTCACTTCAGGTTTATTGTATCACTCTGACCCTCTTATTGACGATTAAACTCAGATATTGCATCGGAATTAAATAGAAAAGGCACAATGCCGACTTAAGTACAAGAGGACTGACTCTTCTTATTGAATATGTTATGAACCATTCCTGTGACACTAGTTATAGATTCCGATGCTCCACTTCAGGTTTACTGTATCGCTCTGACCGTCTTACTGACGATGTAACACAGATATTGGATCGGAATTAAATAGAAAAGGCAAAATGCCGACTTAAGTACAAGAATACTGACTCTTCTTACTGTCTATGGTTTGAACCAATCCTGTGACACTAGTTATAGATTCCGATGCTTCACTTCAGGTTTACTGTATCCATCTGACCTTCTTATTGACGATGAATTTCAGAAATTGCATCCGAATTAAATAGAAAAGGCACAATGCCGACTTAAGTACAAGAAGACTGACTCTTCTTACTGTCTATGTTTTGAACCATTCCTGTGACGCTAGTTACAGATTCCGATGCTTCACTTCAGGTTTACTGTATCCCTCTGACCATCTTAATGACGATGAAACACAGAAATTGCATCGGAATTAAATACAAAAGGAACAATGTCGACTTAAGTACAAGAAGACTGACTCTTCTTACTGACTATGTTTTGAACCATTCCTGTGACACTAGTTATAGATTCCGATGATTCACTTCAGGTTTACTGTAACCCTTGGACCATCTTATTGACGATGAAACACAGAAATTGCATCGGAATTAAATAGAAAAGGCACAATGCCGACTTAAGTACAAGAAGACTGACTCTTCTTACTGATTATGTTTGGAACCATTCCTGTGACACTAGTTACAGATTCCGATGCTTCACTTCAGGTTTACTGTATCCCTCTGACCTTCTTACAGACGATGAAACACAGAAATTGCATCGCAATTAAATAGAAACGGCACAATGCCGACTTAAGTACAAGAAGACTGACTCTTCTTTCTGACTATGTTTTGAACCATTCCTGTGACACTAGTTACAGATTCCGATGCTTCACTTCAGGTTTACTGTATCCCTCTGACCTTCTTACAGACGATGAAACACAGAAATTGCATCGCAATTAAATAGAAACGGCACAATGCCGACTTAAGTACAAGAAGACTGACTCTTCTTACTGTCTATGATTTGAACCATTCCAGCGACACTAGTTATAGATTTCGATGATTCACTTCAGGTTTACTTTTTCCTTGGACCTTCGTATTGACGATGAAACACAGAAATAGCATCGCAATTAAATAGAAACGGCACAATGCCGACTTAAGTACAAGAAGACTGACTCTTCTTTCTGACTATGTTTTGAACCATTCCTGTGACGCTAGTTACAGATTCCGATGCTTCACTTCAGGTTTACTGCATCCCTCTGACCTTCTTATTGACGATGAAACACAGAAATTGCATCGGAATTTCCCAAATGCACAATGTCGACTTAAGTACAATAAGACTGACTCTTCTTACTGACTATGTTTTGAACCATTCCTGTGACACTAGTTATGGATTCCGGAGATTCACTTCAGGTTTACTCTAACCCTTGGACCATCTTATTGACGATGAAAGACAGATATTTCATCGGAATTAAATAGAAAAGGCACAATGCCGACTTAAGTACAAGAAGACTGACTCTTCATACTGACTATGATTGGAACCATTCCTCTGACACTAGTTACAGATTCCGATGCTTCACATCAAGTTTACTGTATCCCTCTGACCTACTTATTGACGATGAAACTCAGAAATTGCATCGGAATTAAATAGAAAGGGCATATTGCCGACTTAAGTACAAGAAGTCTGACTCTTCTTACTGTCTACGTTTAGAACCATTCGTGTGACGCTAGTTACAGAATCCGATGCTTCACTTCAGGTTTACTGTATCCCTCTGACCATCTTAACCCTGCTGTTCTGTTCACTTTTACTTGACATATATACTGTTCGGGTCAATATGACCCGACATATCAAAATGCTTTAGAAACATAAATTTTGGTACAGTTTTAGCTATCGACATTGTTGTTCTATTCCAGTACCTTGTTAGTAATAATAATAATAATAATAATAATAATAATAATGGTAATAATAATAATAATAACAATGCATACAACTTTATTGAGGGATATTTTTCATTTAAATATGCACATAAATTTGAAACAACAGACAGTTTCCATTACAGGCATTCAACTTAGAAAGCACTACAGTTTTTCCATACTTCTATTCTTATTGTTGACAGTTTAGACGTAAGTATTGACATTTTCTAACAACAGACAGTTGTCATTACAGATATTCATCTTAGAGCACACTACAGTACAGAACACACTACAGTTTTTTTATTACATTCCAACATAGAAAGCACTACAACTTTAGAATCCTCTCTTCTTACTGATTGTAGTTTAGGCACAAGTATTCACATAAATTTGAAACAACAGAATTTTCAATACAATCATCTTATAAAATACTACAGTTCTTTTCTTACTGCTTGCACTGTGGACACAAGTAGGTTACATGTTTCTTGCAAATATGTTTACTACATTTTCCACACACCATGTTTGTTTTATTGTCATTACTTGATGGACAGAACTTACAGCGTGCACGTTTTGTAGATTTTCTTGTTGTTACCGATTCTGACACACCACCCACATCATTCGGGTTTTGGATGCTTGTGACCATTCTCAAAGAATCTTCTGTTCTTGGGAAATGCGTTCTTGATGCAATATGTTCTTTTATCAGTGACTTTCCAAGTTCCTCCAAGAATATTCTCCTTCTAGTCAATTTGCTTGCATTCCAATTAGGGTCAACCGAAATCCACAAAACGTATGCATTATAAGCAGAAACATCAAGAATATTGTAGAAAACTATCATTGGCCACCTATTACTTTTTCGTTTGCATGTATATGTACCTAATAACTGATCAAGCGTGTCTACAGCACCTTTGGTTGAATTATAGTCCAAAATCATTTTTGGCTTCTTATCAGCCCTGTCACTGATTTCCGCATCATGGTGGAGAGTGCTCATAAGTACAACATTCTTGTGTCTCTTAGGAATATAATTAACCACAGTAGTGTCATTTGTGAAGTAAAATGAAGAGCTGTGTACCTCCTTGTTGGTCATTTTGTGTGGAAGCTCCGGCTTATTTTTCCGTATAGTTCCCAACATAGTCAATTTCCTTTTCAGAAGCAGCTGCCCCAAATTGTACGACGTAAAAAAGTTGTCACACGTGATATTCTGACCACGTAACTCAGAAGTGAGATCAGATACCACCCTCATTCCCTGATTTCTTTCTGGTGCCGCTCCACTCACCTTTCCTGTATAAATTTGGGCTTTCAGTACGTATGAAGTTTTGCTGTCACACATGGTCCATATTTTGATCCCATATTTTGCCGGTTTACTTGGGATATACTGCTTGAATGGACAGCGACCTCTAAATGCTACTAACTGCTCGTCAACAGTAACATTTTCTCCTGGATTATACAGTTTAGGAAGGACCTCTACCCACTTCTCCCAAATACTACGAATTGCGGCAAGTTTGTCAGTACGTCGTCTTTCCTCTCTAGTAGATTTCTTGTCAAATCGCAGGACACGTGATATCTTACAGAATGTTTCATGAGACATGGTTGCTCGAAATATGTTTCGCCCAGTATCTTTATCCCACAAACTTTTTGTAGACTCCCCATGAGATCGATATACACCCGCTAGGAGTAAGAGTCCTAAGTATGCATGGAAAACAGAACCATCAATATCTGTCCACTGTTCACCATAAACTCGCTGCCCTTCAATATTTGTCATCTCTATTATTTCATTTTGAAGCGCTGTGTGAAATACTGCTTCAAATGAACATTTTACATCAGATATTCTGCTGACTGCATACCTGGTAACTCCTGGGGTACTCTTGATGATGTTCGAAGCTGGTAGGCGACCATGTTGTGCTGGTGGATGCAACTGCCATTCTATATTCCCATTTTTAGAAAGAAAAGTCTCTACACTATTTTGTATGGGCTGTGGACTGTCGTAACTGTCATCGGAACACTCGCTTTCAGATGCATTGCTGATGTGATCTTCAAACTCAGAAAGTGATCCTTCATCTGGTGAGGCATTTACTATTTCTTCCAACTCACGATCATTCAATGGTCTCATCGCCATGGTGTCACAAGTCAAACTGGGCAGAAACAAAGCATTCCAATTATTGAGAACTGCCAATTATTATTTCCTGGGGAAAGCAACAAACAAGCCCATTGTTGTGAACGCATGGAGCTTTAGGTGATTGTTGAGAGTAAGTTGGAATGATGCAGTCACTATTCCCACACAACACAACAAAAATAATTTTCGCCATTTCCAGATTTTAGAAATAAATACGAGTTACACTAAACATATTTGTGTCGGGTCATTATGACCCGAACATTACATATGCAACTATTACAGTTGAAGCCCAAACTTCTTAAACTTTTTTAAAACCTTTTAAAACACATGCTGCTCATCCATTTTCAGACAAAGTCACAAAGTTTCATAAATATATATTGGTATTTACATAATGTAAAATAACGTTCATATTCGTTTCGGGTCATATAGACCCGAACAGAACAGCAGGGTTAATGACGATGAAACACAGAAATTGCATCGGTATTAAATACAAAAGGCACAATGCCGACTTAAGTACAAGAAGACTGACTCTTCTTACTGTCTATGTTTTGAACCATTCCAGCGACACTAGTTATAGATTTCGATGATTCACTTCAGGTTTACTGTTTCCTTGGACCTTCGTATTGACGATGAAACACAGAAATTGCATCGGAATTAAATGGAAATGGCACAATGCCGACTTAAGTACAAGAAGACTGACTCTTCTTACTGTCTATGATTTGAACCATTCCAGCGACACTAGTTATAGATTTCGATGATTCACTTCAGGTTTACTGTTTCCTTGGACCTTCGTATTGACGATGAAACACAGAAATTGCATCGGAATTAAATAGAAAAGGCAAAATGCCGACTTAAGTACAAGAAGACTGACTCTTCCTACTGTCTATGCTTTGAACCATTCCTGTGAGACTAGTTGTAGATTCCGATGCCTCACTTCAGGTTTACTGTATCCCTCTGACCTTCTTATTGACGATGAAACACAGAAATTGCATCGGTATTAAATACAAAACACACAATGCCGACTTAAGTACAAGAAGACTGACTCTCCCTACTGTTTATACTTTGAACCATTACTGTGACACTAGTTGTAGATTGCGATGCCTCACTTCAGGTTTACTGTATCCCTCTGACCTTCTTATTGACGATGAAACACAGAAATTGCATCGGTATTAAATACAAAAGGCACAATGCCGACTTAAGTACAAGAAGACTGACTCTTCTTACTGTCTATGGTTGAACCATTCCAGCGACACTAGTTATAGATTTCGATGATTCACTTCAGGTTTACTGTTTCCTTGGACCTTCGTATTGACGATGAAACAAAGAAATTGCATCGGAATTAAATGGAAATGGCACAATGCCGACTTAAGTACAAGAAGACTGACTCTTCTTACTGTCTATGATTCGAACCATTCCAGCGACACTAGTTATAGATTTCGATGATTCACTTCAGGTTTACTGTTTCCTTGGACCTTCGTATTGACGATGAAACACAGAAATTGCATCGGAATTAAATAGAAAAGGCACAATGCCGACTTAAGTACAAGAAGACTGACTCTTCTTACTGACTATGTTTGGAACCATTCCTATGACACTAGTTATAGATTCCGATTACATCACTTCAGGTTTATTGTATCACTCTGACCTTCTTATTGACGATTAAACACAGATATTGCATCGGAATTAAATAGAAAAGGCACAATGCAGACTTAAGTACAAGAGGACTGACTCTTCTTACTGAATATGTTTTGAATCATTCCTGTGACACTAGTTATAGATTCCGATGCTCCACTTCAGGTTTACAATATCGCTCTGACCTTCGTACTGACGATGAAACACAGAAATTGCATCGGAATTAAATAGAAAAGGCACAATGCCGACTTAAGTACAAGAATACTGACTCTTCTTACTGTGTAAGGTTTGAACCATTCCTGTGACACTAGTTATAGATTCCGATGCTTCACTTCTGGTTTACTGTATCCCTCTCACCATCTTAATGACGATGAAACACAGAAATTGCATCGGAATTAAATAGAAAAAGTACAGTGCCGACTTAAGTACAGGAAGACTGACTCTTCCTACTGTCTATGCTTTGAACCATTCCTGTGACACTAGTTGTAGATTCCGATGCTTCACTTCAGGTTTACTGTATCCCTCTGATCTTCTTATTGACGATGAAACACAGAAATTGCATCGGAATTAAATACAAAAGGCACAACGGCGACATAAGTACAAGAAGACTGACTCTTCTTACTGTCTGTGTTTTTAACCATTCCTGTGACGTTAGATACAGATTCCGATGCTTCACTTCAGGTTTACTGCATCCCTCTGACCTTCTTATTGACGATGAAACACAGAAATTGCATCGGAATTAAATACAAAAGGCACAATGTCGACTTAAGTTCAAGAAGACTGACTCTTCTTACTGTCTATGTTTTGAACCATTCCTGTGACACTAGTTATAGATTCCGGAGATTCACTTAAGGTTTACTGTAACCCTTGGACCATCTTATTGACGATGAAACACAGAAATTTCATCGGAATTAAACAGAATATGCACAATGCCGACTTAAGTACAAGAAGACAGACTCTTCATACTGACTATGATTGGAACCATTCCTGTGACACTATTTACAGATTCCGATGCTTCACTTCAGGTTTACTGTATCCCTCTGACCTTCTTATTGACGATGAAACACAGAAATTGCTTCGGAATTAAATAGAAACGCCAAATTGCCGACTTAAGTACATGAAGACTGACTCTTCTTACTGATTGCTTTGAACCATTCCTGTGACACTAGTTATAGATTCCGATGCTTCACTTCAGGTTTACTGTATCCCTCCGACCTTCTTATTGGCGATGAAACACAGAAATTGCATCGGAATTATATACAAATGGCACAATGCCGACTTAAGAACGAGAAGACTGACTCTTCTTACTTACTATGTTTGGAACCATTCCTGTGACACTAGTTATAGATTCCGTTACTTCATTTCACGTTTACTCTATCCCTTGGACCTTCTTATTTACGATGAAACACAGAAAGTGCAACGGAATTAAATAGAAAATGCACAATGCCGAATTAAGTACAAGAAGACTGACTGTTCCTACTGTCTATGTTTTGAACCATTCCTGTGACTCTAGTTACAGATTCCGATGCTTCACTTCAGGTTTTCTGTATCCCTCTGACCATCTTAATGACGATGAAACACAGAAATTGCATCGGAATTAAATACAAAAGGCACAATGGCGACTTACGTACAAGAAGACAGACTCTTCTTACTGACTATGTTTTGAACCATTCCTTTGACTCTAGTTACAGATTCCGATGCTTCACTTCAGGTTTTCTGTATCCTTCTGACCTTCTTATTGACGATGAAACACCGAAATTGCATCGGAATTAAATACAAAAGGCACATTGCCGACTTAAGTACAAGAAGACCTACTCTTCTTACTTACTATGTTTGGAACCATTCCTGTGACACTAGTTATAGATTCCGATACTTCATTTCACGTTTACTCTATCCCTTGGACCTTCTTATTTACGATGAAACACAGAAAGTGCAACGGAATTAAATAGAAAATGCACAATGCCGAATTAAGTCCAAGAAGACTGACTGTTCCTACTGTCTATGTTTTGAACCATTCCTGTGACTCTAGTTACAGATTCCGATGCTTCACTTCAGGTTTACTGTATCCCTCTGACCTTCTTACAGACGATGAAACACAGAAATTGCATCGCAATTAAATAGAAACGGCACAATGCCGACTTAAGTACAAGAAGACTGACTCTTCTTACTGTCTATGATTTGAACCATTCCAGCGACACTAGTTATAGATTACGATGATTCACTTCAGGTTTACTGTTTCCTTGGACCTTCGTATTGACGATGAAACACAGAAATTGCATCGGAATTAAATAGAAATGGCACAATGCCGACTTAAGTACAAGAAGACTGACTCTTCTTACTGACTATGTTTGGAACCATTCCTGTGACACTAGTTATAGAATCCTATGCTTCACTTCAGGTTTACTATATCGCTCTGACCTTCGTATTGACGATGAAACACAGAAATTGCATCGGAATTAAATAGAAAAGGCACAATGCCGACTTAAGTACAAGAATACTGACTCTTCTTACTGTCCAAGGCTTGAACCATTCCTGTGACACTAGTTATAGATTCCGATGCTTCACTTCAAGTTTACTGTATCCTTCTCACCTTCTTATTGACGATGAAACTCAGAAATTGCATCGGAATTAAATAGATAAGGCACAATGCCGACTTAAGTACAAGAAGAATGACTCTTCTTACTGTCTATGTTTTGAACCATTCTTGTGACACTAGTTACAGATTCCGATGCTTCACTTCAGGTTTACTGCATCCCTCTGACCTTCTTATTGACGATGAAACACAGAAATTGCATCGGAATTTCCCAAATGCACAATGTCGACTTAAGTACAAGAAGACTGACTCTTCTTACTGACTATGTTTTGAACCATTCCTGTGACACTAGTTATGGACTCCGGAGATTCACTTCAGGTTTACTCTAACCCTTGGACCATCTTATTGACGATGAAAGACAGAAATTTCATCGGAATTAAATAGAAAAGGCACAATGCCGACTTAAGTACAAGAAGACTGACTCTTCATACTGACTATGATTGGAACCATTCCTGTGACACTAGTTACAGATTCCGATGCTTCACTTCAAGTTTACTGTATCCCCCTGACCTTCTTATTGACGATGAAACTCAGAAATTGCATCGGAATTAAATAGAAAGGGCATATAGCCGACTTAAGTACAAGAAGACTGACTCTTCTTACTGTCTACGTTTAGAACCATTCGTGTGACGCTAGTTACAGAATCCGATGCTTCACTTCAGGTTTACTGTATCCCTCTGACCATCTTAATGACGATGAAACACAGAAATTGCATCGGTATTAAATACAAAAGGCACAATGCCGACTTAAGTACAAGAAGACTGACACTTCTTACTGTCTATGTTTTGAACCATTCCAGCGACACTAGTTATAGATTTCGATGATTCACTTCAGGTTTACTGTTTCCTTGGACCTTCGTATTGACGATGAAACACAGAAATTGCATCGGAATTAAATAGAAATGGCACAATGCAGACTTAAGTACAAGAAGACTGACTCTTCTCACTGTCTGTGTTTTTAACCATTCCTGTGACGTTAGATACAGATTCCGATGCTTCACTTCAGGTTTACTGCATCCCTCTGACCTTCTTATTGACGATGAAACACAGAAATTGCATCGGAATTAAATACAAAAGGCACAATGTCGACTTAAGTTCAAGAAGACTGACTCTTCTTACTGACTATGTTTTGAACCATTCCTGTGACACTAGTTATAGATTCCGGAGATTCACTTCAGGTTTACTGTAACCCTTGGACCATCTTATTGACGATGAAACACAGAAATTTCATCGGAATTAAACAGAATATGCACAATGCCGACTTAAGTACAAGAAGACAGACTCTTCATACTGACTATGATTGGAACCATTCCTGTGACACTATTTACAGATTCCGATGCTTCACTTCAGGTTTACTGTATCCCTCTGACCTTCTTATTGACGATGAAACACAGAAATTGCTTCGGAATTAAATAGAAACGCCAAATTGCCGACTTAAGTACATGAAGACTGACTCTTCTTACTGATTGCTTTGAACTATTCCTGTGACACTAGTTATAGATTCCGATGCTTCACTTCAGGTTTACTGTATCCCTCCGACCTTCTTATTGGCGATGAAACACAGAAATTGCATCGGAATTATATACAAATGGCACAATGCCGACTTAAGAACGAGAAGACTGACTCTCCTTACTGTCTATGATTTGAACCTTTCCTGTGACACTAGTTATATTTTCCGATGCTTCACTTCAGGTTTACTGTATCCCTCTGACCTTCTTACTGACGATGAAACACAGAAATTGCATCGGTATTAAATTCAAAATGCACAATGCCGACTTTAGTACAAGAAGACTGACTCTTCCTACTTTCTATGTTTGAACCATTCCTGTGACTCTAGTTACAGATTCCGATGCTTCACTTCAGGTTTTCTGTATCCTTCTGACCTTCTTATTGACGATGAAACACCGAAATTGCATCGGAATTAAATACAAAAGGCACATTGCCGACTTAAGTACAAGAAGACTGACTCTTCTTACTTACTATGTTTGGAACCATTCCTGTGACACTAGTTATAGATTCCGATACTTCATTTCACGTTTACTCTATCCCTTGGACCTTCTTATTTACGATGAAACACAGAAAGTGCAACGGAATTAAATAGAAAATGCACAATGCCGAATTAAGTACAAGAAGACTGACTGTTCCTACTGTCTATGTTTTGAACCATTCCTGTGACTCTAGTTACAGATTCCGATGCTTCACTTCAGGTTTTCTGTATCCTTGTGACCTTCTTATTGACGATGAAACACCGAAATTGAATCGGAATTAAATACAAAAGGCACATTGCCGACTTAAGTACAAGAAGACTGACTCTTCTTACTGTCTATGATTTGAACCATTCCTGCGGCACTAGTTATAGATTTCGATGATTCACTTCAGGTTTACTGTTTCTATGGACCTTCGAACTGACGATGAAACACAGAAATTGCATCGGAATTAAATAGAAAAGGCACAATGCCGACTTAAGTACAAGAAGACTGACTCTTCTTACTGACTATGTTTGGAACAATTCCTGTGACACTAGTTATAGATCGTATTGACGATGAAACTCAGAAATTGCATCGGAATTAAATAGAAAAGGCACATTGCCGACTTAAGTGCAAGAAGACTGACTCTTCTTACTGTCTACGTTTTGAACCATTCCTGTGACGCTAGTTACAGATTCCGATGCTTCACTTCAGATTTACTGTATCCCTCTGACCATCTTAATGACGATGAAACACAGAAATTGCATCGGAATTAAATAGAAAAGGCACAATGCCGACTTAAGTACAAGAAGACTGACTCTTCTTACTGACTATGTTTGGAACAATTCCTGTGACACTAGTTATAGATCGTATTGACGATGAAACTCAGAAATTGCATCGGAATTAAATAGAAAAGGCACATTGCCGACTTAAGTGCAAGAAGACTGACTCTTCTTACTGTCTACGTTTTGAACCATTCCTGTGACGCTAGTTACAGATTCCGATGCTTCACTTCAGATTTACTGTATCCCTCTGACCATCTTAATGACTATGAAACACAGAAATTGCATCGGTATTAAATACAAAAGGCACAATGCCGACTTAAGTACAAGAAGACTGACCCGTCTTACTGTCTATGTTTTGAACCATTCCTGTGACGCTAGTTACAGATTCCGATGCTTCACTTCAGATTTACTGTATCCCTCTGACCATCTTAATGACGATGAAACACAGAAATTGCATCGGTATTAAATACAAAAGGCACAATGGCGACTTAAGTACAAGAAGACTGACTCTTCTTACTGTCTATGATTTGAACCCTTCCTGCGACACTAGTTATAGATTTCGATGATTCACTTCAGGTTTACTGTTTCCTTGGACCTTCCTATTGACGATGAAACGCAGAAATTGCATCGGAATTAAATAGAAAAGGCACAATGCCGACTTACGTACAAGAAGACAGACTCTTCTTACTGACTATGTTTGGAACCATTCCTGTGACACTAGTTATAGATTCCGATGCTTCACTTCAGGTTTATTGTATCACTCTGACCCTCTTATTGACGATTAAACACAGATATTGCATCGGAATTAAATAGAAAAGGCACAATGCCGACTTAAGTACAAGAGGACTGACTCTTCTTACTGAATATGTTTTGAACCATTCCTGTGACACTAGTTATAGATTCCGATGCTCCACTTCAGGTTTACTGTATCGCTCTGACCTTCTTACTGACGATGTAACACAGAAATTGCATCGGAATTAAATGGAAAAGGCAAAATGCCGACTTAAGTACAAGAATACTGACTCTTCTTACTGTCTATGGTTTGAACCAATCCTGTGACACTAGTTATAGATTCCGATGCTTCACTTCAGGTTTACTGTATCCAGCTGACCTTCTTATTGACGATGAATTTCAGAAATTGCATCCGAATTAAATAGAAAAGGCACAATGCCGACTTAAGTACAAGAAGACTGACTCTTCTTACTGTCTATGTTTTGAACCATTCCTGTGACGCTAGTTACAGATTCCGATGCTTCACTTCAGGTTTACTGTATCCCTCTGACCATTCTAATGACGATGAAACACAGAAATTGCATCGGAATTAAATGGAAAAGGCAAAATGCCGACTTAAGTACAAGAATACTGACTCTTCTTACTGTCTATGGTTTGAACCAATCCTGTGACACTAGTTATAGATTCCGATGCTTCACTTCAGGTTTACTGTATCCAGCTGACCTTCTTATTGACGATGAATTTCAGAAATTGCATCCGAATTAAATAGAAAAGTCACAATGCCGACTTAAGTACAAGAAGACTGACTCTTCTTACTGACTATGTTTGGAACCATTCCTGTGACACTAGTTACAGATTCCGATGCTTCACTTCAGGTTTACTGTTTCCTTGGACCTTCGTATTGACGATGAAACACAGAAATTGCATCGGAATTAAATAGAAATGGCGCAATGCCGACTTAAGTACAAGAAGACTGACTCTTCTTACTGTCTATGATTTGAACCATTCCAGTGACACTAGTTATAGATTTCGATGATTCACTTCAGGTTCACTGTTTCCTTGGACCTTCGTATTGACGATGAAACACAGAAATTGCATCGGAATTAAATAGAAAACGCAAAATGCCGACTTAAGTACAAGAAGACTGACTCTTCCTACTGTCTATGCTTTGAACCATTCCTGTGAGACTAGTTGTAGATTCCGATGCCTCACTTCAGGTTTACTGTATCCCTCTGACCTTCTTATTGACGATGAAACACAGAAATTGCATCGGTATTAAATACAAAACGCACAATGCCGACTTAAGTACAAGAAGACTGACTCTTTTTACTGTCTATGATTTGAACCATTCCAGCGACACTAGTTATAGATTTCGATGATTCACTTCAGGTTTACTGTTTCCTTGGACCTTCGTAATGACGATGAAACACAGAAATTGCATCGGAATTAAATAGAAATGGCACAATGCCGACTTAAGTACAAGAAGACTGACTCTTCTTACTGACTATGTTTGGAACCATTCCTGTGACACTAGTTATAGATTCCGATGTTTCACTTCAGGTTTACTATATCGCTCTGACCTTCGTATTGACGATGAAACACAGAAATTGCATCGGAATTAAATAGAGAAGGCACAATGCCGACTTAAGTACAAGAATACTGACTCTTCTTACTGTCTAAGGTTTCAACCATTCCTGTGACACTAGTTATAGATTCCGATGCTTCACTTCAGGTTTACTGTATACTTCTGACCTTCTTATTGACGATCAAACTCAGAAACTTGATCGGAATTAAATAGAAAAGGCACAATGCCGACTTAAGTACAAGAAGACTGACTCTTCTTACTGTCTATGTTTTGAACCATTCTTGTGACGCTCGTTACAGATTCCGATGCTTCACTTCAGGTTTACTGCATCCCTCTGACCTTCTTATTGACGATGAAACACAGAAATTGCATCGGAATTTCCCAAATGCACAATGTCGACTTAAGTACAAGAAGACTGACCCTTCTTACTGACTATGTTTTGAACCATTCCTGTGACACTAGTTATGGATTCCGGAGATTCACTTCAGGGTTACTGTAACCCTTGGACCATCTTAGTGACGATGAAAGACAGAAATTTCATCGGAATTAAATAGAAAAGGCACAATGCCGACTTATGTACAAGAAGACTGATTCTTCATACTGACTATGATTGGAACCATTCCTGTGACACTAGTTACAGATTCCGATGCTTCACTTCAGGTTTACTGTATCCCTCTGACCTTCTTATTGACGATGAAACTCAGAAATTGCATCGGAATTAAATAGAAAGGGCACATTGCCGACTTAAGTACAAGAAGACTGACTCTTCTTACTGTCGACGTTTAGAACCATTCGTGTGACGCTAGTTACAGAATCCGATGCTTCACTTCAGGTTTACTGTATCCCTCTGACCATCTTAATGACGATGAAACACAGAAATTGCATCAGAATTAAATAGAAAAGGCACAAAGTCGACTTAAGTACAAGAAGACTGCCTCTTCCTACTGTCTATGCTTTGAACCATTCCTGTGACCCTAGTTGTTGATTCCGATGCTTCACTTCAGGTTTACTGTATCCCTCTGACCTTCTTATTGACGATGGAACACAGAAATTGCATCGGTATTAAATACAAAAGGCACATTGCCGACTTAAGTACAAGAGGACTGACTCTTCTTACTGTCTATGATTTGAACCATTCCTGCGGCACTAGTTATAGATTTCGATGATTCACTTTAGGTTTACTGTTTCTATGGACCTTCGAACTGACGATGAAACACAGAAATTGCATCGGAATTAAATAGAAAAGGCACAATGCCGACTTAAGTACAAGAAGACTGACTCTTCTTACTGACTATGTTTGGAACAATTCCTGTGACACTAGTTATAGATCGTATTGACGATTAAACTCAGAAATTGCATCGGCATTAAATAGAAAAGGCACATTGCCGACTTAAGTGCAAGAAGACTGACTCTTCTTACTGTCTACGTTTTGAACCATTCCTGTGACGCTAGTTACAGATTCCGATGCTTCACTTCAGATTTACTGTATCCCTCTGACCATCTTAATGACGATGAAACACAGAAATTGCATCGGTATTAAATACTAAAGGCACAATGCCGGCTTAAGTACAAGAAGACTGACCCGTGTTACTGTCTATGTTTTGAACCATTCCTGTGACACTAGTTATAGATTCCGATGCCGCACTTCAGGTTTACTGTATCCCCGTGACCTTCTTATCGACGATAAAACACAGAAATTGCAGGGAATTAAATACAAAAGGCACAATGCTGACTTAAGTACAAGAATACTGACTCTTCTTACTGTCTATGATTTGAACCATTCCTGCGACACTAGTTATAGATTTTGATGATTCGCTTCAGGTTTACTGTTTCCTTGGACCTTCGTATTGACGATGAAACACAGAAAATGCATCGGAATTAAATAGAAAAGGCACAATGCCGACTTAAGTACAAGAAGACTGGCTCATCTTACAGACTATGTTTGGAACCATTCCTGTGACACTAGTTATAGATTCCGATGCTTCACTTCAGGTTTATTGTATCACTCTGACCTTCTTATTGACGATTAAACACAGTTATTGCATCGGAATTAAATAGAAAAGGCACAATGCCGACTTAAGTACAAGAGGACCGACTCTTCTTACTGAATATATTTTGAACCATTCCTGTTACACTAGTTATTGATTCCGATGCTCCACTTCAGGTTTACTGTATCGCTCTGACCTTCTTGCTGACGATGAAACACAGAAATTGCATCGGAATTAAATAGAAAAGGCACAATGCCGACTTAAGTACAAGAATACTGACTCTTCTTACTGTCTATGGTTTGAACCATTCCTGTGACACTAGTTATAGATTCCGATGCTTCACTTCAGGTTTACTGTATCCCTCTGACCATCTTAATGACGATGAAACACAGAAATTGCATCGGAATTAAATAGAAAAAGCACAATGCCGACTTAAGTACAAGAAGACTGACTCTTCCTACTGTCTATGCTTTGAACCATTCCTGTGACACTAGTTGTAGATTCCGATGCTTGACTTCAGGTTTACTGTATCCCTCTGACGTTCGTATTGACGATGAAACACAGATATTGCATCGGAATTAAATACAAAAGTCACAATGGCGACTTAAGTACAAGAAGGCTGACTCTTCTCACTGCCTGTGTTTTTAAACATTCCTGTGACGTTAGATAAAGATTCCGATGCTTCACTTCAGGTTTACTGCATCCCTCTGACCTTCTTATTGACGATGAAACACAGAAATTGCATCGGAATTAAATACAAAAGGCACAATGTCGACTTAAGTACAAGAAGACTGACTCTTCTTACTGACTATGTTTTGAACCATTCCTGTGACACTAGTTATAGATTCCGATGATTCACTTCAGGTTTACTGTAACCCTTGGACCATCTTATTGACGATGAAACACAGAAATTGCATCGGAATTAAATCGAAACGGCACAATGCCGACTTAAGTACAAGAAGACTGACTCATCTTTCTGACTATGTTTTGAACCATTCCTGTGACACTAGCTATAGATTCCGATGCTTCACTTCAGGTTTACTGTATCCCTCTGACCTTCTTACTGACGATGAAACACAGAAATTGCATCGGAATTAAATAGAAATGGCACAATGCCGACTTAAGTACAAGAAGACTGGCTCTTCTTACTTACTATATTAGGAACCATTCATGTGACACTAGTTGTAGATTCCGATGCTTCACTTCAGGTTTACTGTATCCCTCTGAACTTGTTGTTGACGATGAAACACAGAAATTGCATCGGTATTAAATACAAAAGGCACAATGCCGGCTTAAGTACAAGAAGACTGACTCTTCTTACTGTCTATGATTTGAACCATTCCTGTGACGCTAGTTACAGATTCCGATGCTTCACTTCAGGTTTACTGTATCCCTCTGACCATCTTAATGACGATGAAACACAGAAATTGCATCGGAATTAAAAAGAAAATGCACAATGCCGACTTAAGTACAAGAAGACTGACTTTTCCTACTGTCTATGTTTTCAACCATTCCTGTGAAACTAGTTGTAGATTCCGATGCTTCACTTCAGGTTTACTGTATCCCTCTGAACTTCTTATTGACGATGAAACACAGAAATTGCATCGGTATTAAATACAAAAGGCACAATGCCGGCTTAAGTACAAGAAGACTGACCCGTGTTACTGTCTATGTTTTGAAACATTCCTGTGACACTAGTTATGGATTCCGATGCCTTACTTCAGGTTTACTGTATCCCCGAGACCTTCTTATCGACGATAAAACACAGAAATTGCACGGAATTAAATACAAAAGGCACAATGCTGACTTAAGTACAAGAATACTGACTCTTCTTACTGTCTATGATTTGAACCATTCCTGCGACACTAGTTATAGATTTTGATGATTCGCTTCAGGTTTACTGTTTCCTTGGACCTTCGTATTGACGATGAAACACAGAAAATGCATCGGAATTAAATAGAAAAGGCACAATGCCGACTTAAGTACAAGAAGACTGACTCATCTTACAGACTATGTTTGGAACCATTCCTGTGACACTAGTTATAGATTCCGATGCTTCACTTCAGGTTTATTGTATCACTCTGACCTTCTTATTGACGATTAAACACAGTTATTGCATCGGAATTAAATAGAAAAGGCACAATGCCGACTTAAGTACAAGTGGACCGACTCTTCTTACTGAATATATTTTGAACCATTCCTGTTACACTAGTTATAGATTCCGATGCTCCACTTCAGGTTTACTGTATCGCTCTGACCTTCTTGCTGACGATAAAACACAGAAATTGCATCGGAATTAAATAGAAAAGGCACAGTGCCGACTTAAGTACAAGAATACTGACTCTTCTTAATGTCTATGGTTTGAACCATTCCTGTGACACTAGTTATGGATTCCAATGCTTCACTTCAGGTTTACTGTATCCCTCTGACCATCTTAATGACGATGAAACACAGAAATTGCATCGGAATTAAATAGAAAAAGCACAATGCCGACTTAAGTACAAGAAGACTGACTCTTCCTACTGTCTATGCTTTGAACCATTCCTGTGACACTAGTTGTAGATTCCGATGCTTGACTTCAGGTTTACTGTATCCCTCTGACGTTCGTATTGACGATGAAACACAGAAATTGCATCGGAATTAAATACAAAAGTCACAATGGCGACTTAAGTACAAGAAGGCTGACTCTTCTCACTGCCTGTCTTTTTAACCATTCCTGTGACGTTAGATACAGATTCCGATGCTTCACTTCAGGTTTACTGCATCCCTCTGACCTACTTATTGACGATGAAACACAGAAATTGCATCGGAATTAAATACAAAAGGCACAATGTCGACTTAAGTACAAGAAGACTGACTCTTCTTACTGACTATGTTTTGAACCATTCCTGTGACACTAGTTATAGATTCCGGAGATTCACTTCAGGTTTACTGTAACCCTTGGACCATCTTATTGACGTTGAAACACAGAAACTTTATCGGAATTAAATAGAAAAGGCACAATGCCGACTTAAGTACAAGAAGACTGACTCTTCATACTGACTATGATTGGAACCATTCCTGTGACACTAGTTACAGATTCCGATGCTTCACTTTAGGTTTACTGTATCCCTCTGACCTTCTTACTGACGATGAAACACAGAAATTGCATCGGAATTAAATATAAAAGGCACAATGCCGACTTAAGAACAAGAAGACTGATTCTTCTTACTGTCTATGATTTGAACCATTCCTGCGACACTAGTTATAGATTTCGATGATTCACTTCAGGTTTACTGTTTCCTTGGACCTTCGTATTGACGATGAAACACAGAAATTGCATCGGAATTAAATAGAAAAGGCACAATGCCGACTTAAGTACAAGAAGACAGACTCTTCTTACTGACTATGTTTGGAACCATTGCTGTGACACTAGTTATAGATTGCGATACTTCACTTCAGGTTAAATGTATCACTCTGACCTTCTTATTGCCGATGAAACACAGAAATTGCGTCGGAATTAAATACAAAAGGCACAATGCCGACTTAAGTGCAAGAAAACTGACTCTTCTTACTGTCTATGTTTTGAACCATTCCAGTGACGCTAGTTAGAGATTCCGATGCTTCACTTCAGGTTTACTGTATCCCTCTGACCATCTTAATGACGATGAAACACAGAAATTGCATCGGAATTAGATAGAGAAGGCACACTGCCGACTTAAGTCCAAGAAGACTGACTCTTCCTACTGTCTATGCTTTGAACCATTCCTGTGACACTAGTTGTAGATTCCGATGCTTCACTTCAGGTTTACGGTATCCCTCTGACCTTCTTATTGACGATGAAACACAGAAATTGAATCGGAATTAAATACAAAAGGCACAAAGCCGGTTTAAGTACAAGAAGACTGACTCTTCTTACTGTCTATGTTTTGAACCATTCCTGTGACGTTAGATACAGATTCCGATGCTTCACTTCAGGTTTACTGCATCCCTCTGGCCTTCTTATTGACGATGAAACACAGAAATTGCATCGGAATTAAATTCAAAAGGCACAATGTCGACTTAAGTACAAGAAGACTGACTCTTCGTACTGACTATGTTTTGAACCATTCCTGTGACACCAGATACAGATTCCGATGATTCACTTCAGGTTTACTGTAACCATTGGACCATCTTATTGACGATGAAACACAGAAATTGCATCGGAATTAAATAAAAAAGGCACAATGCCGACTTAAGTACAAGAATACTGACTCTTCTTACTGACTATGTTTGGAACCATTCCTGTGACACTAGTTACAGATTCCGATGCTACTCTTCAGGTTTACTGTATCCCTCTGACATTCTTATTGACGAAGAAACACAGAAATTGCATCGGAATGAAATAGAAGCGGCGCAATGCCGACTTTAGTACAAGAAGACTGACTCTTCTTTCTGACTATGTTTTGAACCATTCCTGTGACACTAGTTATAGATTCCGATGCTTCACTTCAGGTTTACTGTATCCCTCTGACCTTCTTACTGACGATGAAACACAGAAATTGCATCGGAATTAAATAGAAATGGCACAATGCCGACTTAAGTACAAGAAGACTGGCTCTTCTTACTTACTATGTTAGAAACCATTCCTGTGACACTAGTTGTAGATTCCGATGCTTCATTTCAGGTTTACTGTATCCCTTGGACCTTCTTATTGACGATGAAACTCAGAAATTGCATCGGAATTAAATAGAAAAGGCACAATGCCGACTTAAGTACAAGAAGACTGACTCTTCTTACTGTGTATGTTTTGAACCATTCCTGTGACGCTAGTTACAGATTCCGATGCTTCACTTCAGGTTTACTGTATCCCTCTGACCATCTTAATGACGATGAAACACATAAATTGCATCGGAATTAAATAGAAAAGGCACAATGCCGACTTAAGTACAAGAAGACTGACTCTTCCTACTGTCTATGCTTTGAACCATTCCTGTGACACTAGTTGTAGATTCCGATGCTTCACTTCAGGTTTACTGTATCCCTCTGAACTTCTTATTGACGATGAAACACCGAAATGGCATCGGAATTAAATAGATAAGGCACAATGCCGACTTAAGTACAAGAATACTGACTCTTCTTACTGTCTATGGTATGAACCATTCCTGTGACACTAGTTATAGATTCTAATGCTTCACTTCAGGTTTACTGTATCCCTCGGACCTTTTTACTAACAATGAAACACAGAAATTGCATCGGAATTAAATAGAAAAGGCACAATGCCGACTTAAGTACAAGATGACTGACTCTTCTTACTTACTATGTTTGGAACCATTCCTGTGACACTAGTTATAGATTCCGATGCTTCATTTCAGGTTTACTGTATCCCTTGGACCTTCTTATTTACTATGAAACACAGAAAGTGCAACGGAAATAAATAGAAAAGGCACAATGCCGAATTAAGTACAAGAAGACTGACTCTTCCTACTGTCTATGTTTTGAACCATTCCTGTGACACTAGTTACAGATTCCGATGCTTCACTTCAGGTTTACTGTATCCCTCTGACCTTCTTATTGACGATGAAACACAGAAATTGCACGGAATTAAATACAAAAGGCACAATGCCGACTTAAGTACAAGAAGACTGACTCTTCTTACTGTCTATGATTTGAACCATTCCTGCGACACTAGTTGTAGATTTCGATGATTCGCTTCAGGTTTACTGTTTCCTTGGACCTTCGTATTGACGATGAAACACAGAAATTGCATCGGAATAAAATAGAAAGGGCACAATGCCGACTTAAGTACAAGAAGACTGACTCATCTTACTGACTATGTTTGGAACCATTCCTGTGACCCTAGTTATAGATTCCGATGCTTCACTTCAGGTTTATTGTATCACTCTGACCTTCTTATTGACGATTAAACACAGTTATTGCATCGGAATTAAATAGAAAATGTACAATGCCGACTTAAGTACAAGAGGACTGACTCTTCTTACTGAATATGTTTTGAACCATTCCTGTGACACTAGTTATAGATTCCGATGCTCTACTTCAGGTTTACTGTATCGCTCTGACCTTCTTACCGACGATGAAACACAGAAATGGCATCGGAATTAAATAGATAAGGCACAATGCCGACTTAAGTACAAGAATACTGACTCTTCCTACTGTCTATGGTTTGAACCATTCCTGTGACACTAGTTATAGATTCCAATGCTTCACTTCATGTTTACTGTATCCCCCTGACCTTCTTATTGACGATGAAACTCAGAAATTCCATCGGAATTAAATAGAAAAGGCACAATGCCGACTTAAGTACAAGAAGACTGACTCTTCTTACTGTATATGTTTTGAACCATTCCTGTGACGCTAGTTACAGATTCCGATGCTTCACTTTAGGTTTACTGTAACCCTCTGACCATCTTAATGACGATGAAACACAGAAATTGCATCGAAATTAAATGGAAAAAGGTCAATGCCGACTTAAGTACAAGAAGACTGACACTTCCTACAGTCTATGCTTTGAACAATTCCTGTGACACTAGTTGTAGATTCCGATGCTTCACTTCAGGTTTACTGTATCCCTCTGACGTTCATATTGACGATGAAACACAGAAATTGCATCGGAATTAAATACAAAAGTCACAATGGCGACTTAAGTACAAGAAGACAGACTCTTCTCACTGTCTGTGTTTTTAACCATTCCTGTGACGTTAGATACAGATTCCGATGCTTCACTTCAGGTTTACTACATCCCTCTGACCTTCTTATTGACGTTGAAATACAGATATTGTATCGGAATTAAATACAAAAGGCACAATGTCGACTTAAGTACAAGAAGACTGACTCTTCTTTCTGACTATGTTTTGAACCATTCCTGTGACACTAGTTATAGATTCCGATGCTTGACTTCAGGTTTACTGTATCCCTCTGACCTTCTTACTGACGATGAAACACAGAAATTGCATCGGAATTAAATAGAAAAGGCACAATGCCGACTTAAGTACAAGAAGACTGACTCTTCTTACTTACAATGTTTGGAACCATTCCTGTGACACTAGTTATAGATTCCGATGCTTCATTTCAGGTTTACTGTATCCCTTGGACCTTCTTATTTACGATGAAACACAGAAAGTGCAACGGAATTAAATAGAAAAGGCACATGCCGAATTAAGTACAAGAAGACTGACTCTTCCTACTGTCTATGTTTTGAACCATTCCTGTGACACTAGTTATAGATTCCGATGCTTCACTTCAGGTTTACTGTATCCCTCTGACCTTCTTATTGACGATGAAACACCGAAATTGCATCGGAATAAAATACAAAAGGCACAATGCCTACTTAAGTAAAAGAAAACTGACAATTGTTACTGTCCATGTTTTGATCTATTCCTGTGACACTAGTTATAGATTCCGATGCTTCACTTCAGGTTTACAGTATCCCTAGGACCTTCTTATTGACGATGAAACACAGAAATTGCATCGGAATTAAATAGAAAACGCACAATTCCGACTTAAGTACAAGAAGACTGACTCTTCTTACTGACTATGTTTTGAACCATTCCTGTGACACTAGTTATAGATTCCAATGCTTCACTTCAGGTGTACTGCATCCCTTGGACCTTGTTATTGATGATGAATCACGGAAACTGCATCGGAATTAACTAGAAAAGGCACAATGCCGACTTAAGTACAAGAAGACTGACTCTTCTTACTTACTATGTTTGAAAACATTCCTGTGACACTAGTTATAGATTCCGATGCTTCATTTCAGGTTTACTGTATCCCTCAGACCTTCTTATTGACGATGAAACACAGAAATTGCATCGGAATTAAATAGAAAAGGCACAATGCCGAATAAGTACAAGAAGACTTACTCAGTGTCTATGATTTGAACCATTCCTGTGACACTAGTTATAGATTCCGATGCTTCACTTTAGGTTTACTGTATCCCTTGGACCTTCTTATTGACGATGAAACACAGAAATTGTATCGGAATTAAATACAAAAGGCACAATGCCGACTTATGTACAAAAGACTGACTCATCTTACTGTCCATGTTTTGAACCATTCCTGTGACACTAGTTATAGATTACGATGCTTCACTTCAGGTGTACTGTATCACTTGGACTTTCTTATTGACGATGAAACACAGAAATTGCATCGGAATTAAATACAAAAGGCACAACGGCGACATAAGTACAGGAAGACTGACTCTTCTCACTGTCTGTGTTTTTAACCATTCCTGTGACACTAGTTACAGATTCCGATGCTTCACTTCAGGTTTACTGTATCCCTCTCACCTTCTTACAGACGATGAAACACAGAAATTGCATCGCAATTAAATAGAAACGGCACAATGCCGACTTAAGTACAAGAAGACTGACTCTTCTTACTGTCTATGATTTGAACCATTCCAGCGACACTAGTTATAGATTTCGATGATTCACTTTAGGTTTACTGTTTCCTTTGACCTTCGTATTGACGATGAAACAAAGAAATTGCATCGGAATTAAATAGAAATGGCACAATGCCGACTTAAGTACAAGAAGACTGACTCTTCTTACTGACTATGTTTGGAACCATTCCTGTGACACTAGTTATAGAATCCGATGCTTCACTTCAGGTTTACTATATCGCTCTGACCTTCGTATTGACGATGAAACACAGAAATTGCATCGGAATTAAGTAGAAAAGGCACAATGCCGACTTAAGTACAAGAATACTGACTCTTCTTACTGTCTAAGGTTTGAACCATTCCTGTGACACTAGTTATAGATTCCGATGCTTCACTTCAAGTTTACTGTATCCTTCAGACCTTCTTATTGACGATGAAACTCAGAAATTGCATCGGAATTAAATAGATAAGGCACAATGCCGACTCAAGTACAAGAAGACTGACTCTTCTTACTGTCTATGTTTTGAACCATTCTTGTGACGCTAGTTACAGATTCCGATGCTTCACTTCAGGTTTACTGCATCCCTCTGACCTTCTTATTGACGATGAAACACAGAAATTGCATCGGAATTTCCCAAATGCACAATGTAGACTTAAGTACAAGAAGACTGACTCTTCATACTGACTATGATTGGAACCATTCCAGCGACACTAGTTATAGATTTCGATGATTCACTTCAGGTTTACTGTTTCCTTGGACCTTCATATTGACGATGAAACACAGAAATTGCATCGGAATTAAATAGAAATGGCACAATGCCGACTTAAGTACAAGAAGACTGACTCTTCTTACTGACTATGTTTGGAACCATTCCTGTGACACTAGTTATAGAATCCGATGCTTCACTTCAGGTTTACTATATCGCTCTGACCTTCGTATTGACGATGAAACACAGAAATTGCATCGGAATTAAGTAGAAAAGGCACAATGCCGACTTAAGTACAAGAATACTGACTCTTCTTACTGTCTAAGGTTTGAACCATTCCTGTGACACTAGTTACAGATTCCGATGCTTCACATCAAGTTTACTGTATCCCTCTGACCTTCTTATTGACGATGAAACTCAGAAATTGCATCGGAATTAAATAGAAAGGGCATATTGCCGACTTAAGTACAAGAAGACTGACTCTTCTTACTGTCTACGTTTAGAACCATTCGTGTGACGCTAGTTACAGAATCCGATGCTTCACTTCAGGTTTACTGTATCCCTCTGACCATCTTAATGACGATCAAACACAGAAATTGCATCGGTATTAAATACAAAAGGCACAATGCCGACTTAAGTACAAGAAGACTTACTCTTCTTACTGTCTATGTTTTGAACCATTCCAGCGACACTAGTTATAGATTTCGATGATTCACTTCAGGTTTACTGTTTCCTTGGACCTTCGTATTGACGATGAAACACAGAAATTGCATCGGAATTAAATGGAAATGGCACAATGCCGACGTAAGTACAAGAAGACTGACTCTTCTTACTGTCTATGATTTGAACCATTCCAGCGACACTAGTTATAGATTTCGATGATTCACTTCAGGTTTACTGTTTCCTTGGACCTTCGTATTGACGATGAAACACAGAAATTGCATCGGAATTAAATAGAAAACGCAAAATGCCGACTTAAGTACAAGAAGACTGACTCTTCCTACTGTCTATGCTTTGAACCATTCCTGTGAGACTAGTTGTAGATTCCGATGCCTCACTTCAGGTTTACTGTATCCCTCTGACCATCTTATTGACGATGAAACACAGAAATTGCATCGGTATTAAATACAAAACACACAATGCCGACTTAAGTACAAGAAGACTGACTCTCCCTACTGTTTATACTTTGAACCATTACTGTGACACTAGTTGTAGATTGCGATGCCTCACTTCAGGTTTACTGTATCCCTCTGACCTTCTTATTGACGATGAAACACAGAAATTGCATCGGTATTAAATACAAAAGGCACAATGCCGACTTAAGTACAAGAAGACTGACTCTTCTTACTGTCTATGGTTGAACCAATCCAGCGACACTACTTATAGATTTCGATGATTCACTTCAGGTTTACTGTTTTCTTGGACCTTCGTATTGACGATGAAACACAGAAATTGCTTCGGAATTAAATAGAAAAGGCACAATGCCGACTTAAGTACAAGAAGACTGACTCTTCTTACTGACTATGTTTGGAACCATTCCTTTGACACTAGTTATAGATTCCGATTACATCACTTCAGGTTTATTGTATCACTCTGACCTTCTTATTGACGATTAAACACAGATATTGCATCGGAATTAAATAGAAAAGGCACAATGCAGACTTAAGTACAAGAGGACTGACTCTTCTTACTGAATATGTTTTGAACCATTCCTGTGACACTAGTTATAGATTCCGATGCTCCACTTCAGGTTTACAATATCGCTCTGACCTTCGTACTGGCGATGAAACACAGAAATTGCATCGGAATTAAATAGAAAAGGCACAATGCCGACTTAAGTACAAGAATACTGACTCTTCTTACTGTCTAAGGTTTGAACCATTCCTGTGACACTAGTTATAGATTCCGATGCGTCACTTCAGGTTTACTGTATCCCTCTGACCTTCTTATTGACGATGAAACTCAGAAATTTCATCGGAATTAAATAGAAAAGGCACAATGCCGACTTAAGTACAAGAAGACTGACTCTTCTTACTGTCTATGTTTTGAAGCATTCTTATGACGCTAGTTACAGATTCCGATGCTTCACTTCAGGTTTACTGTATCCCTCTCACCATCTTAATGACGATGAAACACAGAAATTGCATCGGAATTAAATAGAAAAAGTACAGTGCCGACTTAAGTACATGAAGACTGACTCTTCTTACTGATTGCTTTGAACCATTCCTGTGACACTAGTTATAGATTCCGATGCTTCACTTCAGGTTTACTGTATCCCTCCGACCTTCTTATTGGCGATGAAACACAGAAATTGCATCGGAATTATATACAAATGGCACAATGCCGACTTAAGAACGAGAAGACTGACTCTTCTTACTTACTATGTTTGGAACCATTCCTGTGACACTAGTTATAGATTCCGATACTTCATTTCACGTTTACTCTATCCCTTGGACCTTCTTATTTACGATGAAACACAGAAAGTGCAACGGAATTAAATAGAAAATGCACAATGCCGAATTAAGTACAAGAAGACTGACTGTTCCTACTGTCTATGTTTTGAACCATTCCTGTGACTCTAGTTACAGATTCCGATGCTTCACTTCAGGTTTTCTGTATCCCTCTGACCATCTTAATGACGATGAAACACAGAAATTGCATCGGAATTAAATACAAAAGGCACAATGCCGACTTACGTACAAGAAGACAGACTCTTCTTACTGACTATGTTTTGAACCATTCCTGTGACTCTAGTTACAGATTCCGATGCTTCACTTCAGGTTTTCTATATCCTTCTGACCTTCTTATTGACGATGAAACACCGAAATTGCATCGGAATTAAATACAAAAGGAACATTGCCGACTTAAGTACAAGAAGACTGACTCTTCTTACTTACTATGTTTGGAACCATTCCTGTGACACTAGTTACAGATTCCGATGCTTCACTTCAGGTTTACTGTATCCCTCTGACCTTCTTACAGACGATGAAACACAGAAATTGCATCGCAATTAAATAGAAACGGCACAATGCCGACTTAAGTACAAGAAGACTGACTCTTCTTTCAGACTATGTTTTGAACCATTCCTGTGACACTAGTTACAGATTCCGATGCTTCACTTCAGGTTTACTGTATCCCTCTGACCTTCTTACAGACGATGAAACACAGAAATTGCATCGCAATTAAATAGAAACGGCACAATGCCGACTTAAGTACAAGAAGACTGACTCTTCTTACTGTCTATGATTTGAACCATTCCAGCGACACTAGTTATAGATTTCGATGATTCACTTCAGGTTTACTGTTTCCTTGGACCTTCATATTGACGATGAAACACAGAAATTGCATCGGAATTAAATAGAAATGGCACAATGCCGACTTAAGTACAAGAAGACTGACTCTTCTTACTGACTATGTTTGGAACCATTCCTGTGACACTAGTTATAGAATCCGATGCTTCACTTCAGGTTTACTATATCGCTCTGACCTTCGTATTGACGATGAATTACAGAAATTGCATCGGAATTAAATAGAAAAGGCACAATGCCGACTTAATTACAAGAATACTGACTCTTCTTACTGTCCAAGGTTTGAACCATTCCTGTGACACTAGTTATAGATTCCGATGCTTCACTTCAAGTTTACTGTATCCTTCTGACCTTCTTATTGACGATGAAACTCAGAAATTGCATCGGAATTAAATAGATAAGGCACAATGCCGACTTAAGTACAAGAAGACTGACTCTTCTTACTGTCTATGTTTTGAACCATTCTTGTGACACTAGTTACAGATTCCGATGCTTCACTTCAGGTTTACTGCATCCCTCTGACCTGCTTATTGACGATGAAACTCAGAAATTGTATCGGAATTAAATAGAAAGGGCATATAGCCGACTTAAGTACAAGAAGACTGACTCTTCTTACTGTCTACGTTTAGAACCATTCGTGTGACGCTAGTTACAGAATCCGATGCTTCACTTCAGGTTTACTGTATCCCTCTGACCATCTTAATGACGATGAAACACAGAAATTGCATCGGTATTAAATACAAAAGGCACAATGCCGACTTAAGTACAAGAAGACTGACTCTTCTTACTGTCTATGTTTTGAACCATTCCAGCGACACTAGTTATAGATTTCGATGATTCACTTCAGGTTTACTGTTTCCTTGGACCTTCGTATTGACGATGAAACACAGAAATTGCATCGTAATTAAATAGAAATGGCACAATGCAGACTTAAGTAGAAGAAGACTGACTCTAATTACTGTCTATGATTTGAACCATTCCAGCGACACTAGTTATAGATTTCGATGATTCACTTCAGGTTTACTGTTTCCTTGGACCTTCGTATTGACGATGAAACACAGAAATTGCATCGGAATTGAATAGAAAAGGCAAAATGCCGACTTAAGTACAAGAAGACTGACTCTTCCTACTGTCTATGCTTTGAACCATTCCTGTGAGACTAGTTGTAGATTCCGATGCCTCACTTCAGGTTTACTGTATCCCTCTGACCTTCTTATTGACGATGAAACACAGAAATTGCATCGGTATTAAATACAAAACGCACAATGCCGACTTAAGTACAAGAAGACTGACTCTCCCTACTGTTTATACTTTGAACCATTACTGTGACACTAGTTGTAGATTCCGATGCCTCACTTCAGGTTTACTGTATCCCTCTGACCTGCTTATTGACGATGAAACACAGAAATTGCATCGGTATTAAATACAAAAGGCACAATGCCGACTTAAGTACAAGAAGACTGACTCTTCTTACTGTCTATGGTTTGAACCATTCCAGCGACACTAGTTATAGATTTCGATGATTCACTTCAGGTTTACTGTTTCCTTGGACCTTCGTATTGACGGTGAAACACAGAAATTGCATCGGAATTAAATAGAAAAGGCACAATGCCGACTTAAGTACAAGAAGACTGACTCTTATTACTGACTATGTTTGGAACCATTCCTTTGACACTAGTTATAGATTCCGATGCTTCACTTCAGGTTTATTGTATCACTCTGACCTTCTTATTGACGTTTACACACAGATATTGCATCGGAATTAAATAGAAAAGGCACAATGCAGACTTAAGTACAAGAGGATTGACTCTTCTTACTGAATATGTTTTGAACCATTTCTGTGACACTAGTTATAGATTCCGATGCTCCACTTCAGGTTTACTATATCGCTCTGACCTTCGTACTGACGATGAAACACAGAAATTGCATCGGAATTAAATAGTAAAGGCACAATGCCGACATAAGTACAAGAATACTGACTCTTCTTACTGTCTAAGGTTTGAACCATTCCTGTGACACTAGTTATAGATTCCGATGCTTGACTTCAGGTTTACTGTATCCCTCTGACCTTGTTATTGACGATGAAACTCAGAAATTTCATCGGAATTAAATAGAAAAGGCACAATGCCGACTTAAGTACAAGAAGACTGACTCTTCTTACTGTCTATGTTCTGAACCATTCTTGTGACGCTAGTTACAGATTCCGATGCTTCACTTTAGGTTTACTGTATCCCTCTCACCATCTTAATGACGATGAAACACAGAAATTGCATCGGAATTATATAGAAAAAGTACAGTGCCGACTTAAGTACAGGAAGACTGACTCTTCCTACTGTCTATGCTTTGAACCATTCCTGTGACACTAGTTGTAGATTCCGATGCTTCACTTCAGGTTTACTGTATCCCTCTGACCTTCTTATTGACGATGAAACACAGAAATTGCATCGGAATTAAATACAAAAGGCACAACGGCGACATAAGTACAAGAAGACTGACTCTTCTCACTGCCTGTGTTTTTAACCATTCCTGTGACGTTAGATACAGATTCCGATGCTTCACTTCAGGTTTACTGCATCCCTCTGACCTTCTTATTGACGATGAAACACAGAAATTGCATCGGAATTAAATACAAAAGGCACAATGTCGACTTAAGTACAAGAAGACTGCCTCTTCCTACTGTCTATGCTTTGAACCATTCCTGTGACCCTAGTTGCTGATTCCGATGCTTCACTTCAGGTTTACTGTATCACTCTGACCTTCTTATTGACGATGGAACACAGAAATTGCATCGGTATTAAATACAAAAGGCACATTGCCGACTTAAGTACAAGAGGACTGACTCTCCTTACTGTCTATGATTTGAACCATTCCTGCGGCACTAGTTATAGATTTCGATGATTCACTTCAGGTTTACTGTTTCCTTGGACCTTCGTAATGACGATGAAACACAGAAATTGCATCGGAATTAAATAGAAATGGCACAATGCCGACTTAAGTACAAGAAGACTGACTCTTCTTACTGACTATGTTTGGAACCATTCCTGTGACACTAGTTATAGATTCCGATGTTTCACTTCAGGTTTACTATATTGCTCTGACCTTCGTATTGACGATGAAACACAGAAATTGCATCGGAATTAAATAGAGAAGGCACAATGCCGATTTAGGTACAAGAATACTGACTCTTCTTACTGTCTAAGGTTTCAACCATACCTGTGACACTAGTTATAGATTCCGATGCTTCACTTCAGGTTTACTGTATACTTCTGACCTTCTTATTGACGATGAAACTCAGAAATTTGATCGGAATTAAATAGAAAAGGCACAATGCCGACTTAAGTACAAGAAGACTGACTCTTCTTACTGTCTATGTTTTGAACCATTCTTGTGACGCTAGTTACAGATTCCGATGCTTCACTTCAGGTTTACTGCATCCCTCTGACCTTCTTATTGACGATGAAACACAGAAATTGCATCGGAATTTCCCAAATGCACAATGTCGACTTAAGTACAAGAAGACTGACCCTTCTTACTGACTATGTTTTGAACCATTCCTGTGACACTAGTTATGGATTCCGGAGATTCACTTCAGGTTTACTGTAACCCTTGGACCATCTTAGTGACGATGAAAGACAGAAATTTCATCGGAATTAAATAGAAAAGGCACAATGCCGACTTATGTACAAGAAGACTGACTCTTCATACTGACTATGATTGGAACCATTCCTGTGACACTAGTTACAGATTCCTATGCTTCACTTCAGGTTTACTGTATCCCTCTGACCTTCTTATTGACGATGAAACTCAGAAATTGCATCGGAATTAAATAGAAAGGGCACATTGCCGACTTAAGTACAAGAAGACTGACTCTTCTTACTGTCCACGTTTAGAACCATTCGTGTGACGCTAGTTACAGAATCCGATGCTTCACTTCAGGTTTACTGTATCCCTCTGACCATCTTAATGACGATGAAACACAGAAATTGCATCAGAATTAAATAGAAAAGGCACAAAGTCGACTTAAGTACAAGAAGACTGCCTCTTCCTACTGTCTATGCTTTGAACCATTCCTGTGACCCTAGTTGCTGATTCCGATGCTTCACTTCAGGTTTACTGTATCCCTCTGACCTTCTTATTGACGATGGAACACAGAAATTGCATCGGTATTAAATACAAAAGGCACATTGCCGACTTAAGTACAAGAGGACTGACTCTTCTTACTGTCTATGATTTGAACCATTCCTGCGGCACTAGTTATAGTTTTCGATGATTCACTTCAGGTTTACTGTTTCTATGGACCTTCGAACTGACGATGAAACACAGAAATTGCATCGGAATTAAATAGAAAAGGCACAATGCCGACTTAAGTACAAGAAGACTGACTCTTCTTACTGACTATGTTTGGAACAATTCCTGTGACACTAGTTATAGATCGTATTGACGATGAAACTCAGAAATTGCATCGGAATTAAATAGAAACGGCACATTGCCGACTTAAGTGCAAGAAGACTGACTCTTCTTACTGTCTACGTTTTGAACCATTCCTGTGACGCTAGTTACAGATTCCGATGCTTCACTTCAGATTTACTGTAGCCCTCTGACCATCTTAATGACGATGAAACACAGAAATTGCATCGGAATTAAAAAGAAAAGGCACAATGCCGACTTAAGTACAAGAAGACTGACTTTTCCTACTGTCTATGTTTTCAACCATTCCTGTGAAACTAGTTGTAGATTCCGATGCTTCACTTCAGGTTTACTGTATCCCTCTGAACTTCTTATTGACGATGAAACACAGAAATTGCATCGGTATTAAATACAAAAGGCACAATGCCGGCTTAAGTACAAGAAAACTGACCCGTGTTACTGTCTATGTTTTGAAACATTCCTGTGACACTAGTTATGGATTGCGATGCCTTACTTCAGGTTTACTGTATCCCCGTGACCTTCTTATCGACGATAAAACACAGAAATTGCACGGAATTAAATACAAAAGGCACAATGCTGACTTAAGTACAAGAATACTGACTCTTCTTACTGTCTATGATTTGGACCATTCCTGCGACACTAGTTATAGATTTTGATGATTCGCTTCAGGTTTACTGTTTCCTTGGACCTTCGTATTGACGATGAAACACAGAAAATGCATCGGAATTAAATAGAAAAGGCACAATGCCGACTTAAGTACAAGAAGACTGACTCATCTTACAGACTATGTTTGGAACCATTCCTGTGACACTAGTTATAGATTCCGATGCTTCACTTCAGGTTTATTGTATCACTCTGACCTTCTTATTGACGATTAAACACAGTTATTGCATCGGAATTAAATAGAAAATGCACAATGCCGACTTAAGTACAAGAGGACCGACTCTTCTTACTGAATATATTTTGAACCATTCCTGTTACACTAGTTATAGATTCCGATGCTCCACTTCAGGTTTACTGTATCGCTCTGACCTTCTTGCTGACGATGAAACACAGAAATTGCATCGGAATTAAATAGAAAAGGCACAGTGCCGACTTAAGTACAACAATACTGACTCTTCTTACTGTCTATGGTTTGAACCATTCCTGTGACACTAGTTATAGATTCCAATGCTTCACTTCAGGTTTACTGTATCCCTCTGACCATCTTAATGACGATGAAACACAGAAATTGCATCGGAATTAAATAGAAAAAGCACAATGCCGACTTAAGTAAAAGAAGACTGACTCTTCCTACTGTCTATGCTTTGAACCATTCCTGTGACACTAGTTGTAGATTCCGATGCTTGACTTCAGGTTTACTGTATCCCTCTGACGTTCGTATTGACGATGAAACACAGAAATTGCATCGGAATTAAATACAAAAGTCACAATGGCGACTTAAGTACAAGAAGGCTGACTCTTCTCACTGCCTGTCTTTTTAACCATTCCTGTGACGTTAGATACAGATTCCGTTGCTTCACTTCAGGTTTACTGCATCCCTCTGACCTTCTTATTGACGATGAAACACAGAAATTGCATCGTAATTAAATACAAAAGGCACAATGTCGACTTAAGTACAAGAAGACTGACTCTTCTTACTGACTATGTTTTGAACCATTCCTGTGACACTAGTTATAGATTCCGGAGATTCACTTCAGGTTTACTGTAACCCTTGGACCATCTTATTGACGTTGAAACACAGAAACTTTATCGGAATTAAATAGAAAAGGCACAATGCCGACTTAAGAACAAGAAGACTGATTCTTCTTACTGTCTTTGATTTGAACCATTCCTGCGACACTAGTTATAGATTTCGATGATTCACTTCAAGTTTACTGTTTCCTTGGACCTTCGTATTGACGATGAAACACAGAAATTGAATCGGAATTAAATAGAAAAGGCACAATGCCGACTTAAGTACAAGAAGACAGACTCTTCTTACTGACTATGTTTGGAACCATTGCTGTGACACTAGTTATAGATTGCGATACTTCACTTCAGGTTAAATGTATCACTCTGACCTTCTTATTGCCGATGAAACACAGAAATTGCATCGGAATTAAATACAAAAGGCACAATGCCGACTTAAGTACAAGAAAACTGACTCTTCTTACTGTCTATGTTTTGAACCATTCCAGTGACGCTAGTTAGAGATTCCGATGCTTCACTTCAGGTTTACTGTATCCCTCTGACCATCTTAATGACGATGAAACACAGAAATTGCATCGGAATTAAATAGAGAAGGCACAATGCCGACTTAAGTCCAAGAAGACTGACTCTTCCTACTGTCTATGCTTTGAACCATTCCTGTGACACTAGTTGTAGATTCCGATGCTTCACTTCAGGTTTACGGTATCCCTCTGACCTTCTTATTGACGATGAAACACAGAAATTGAATCGGAATTAAATACAAAAGGCACAAAGCCGACTTAAGTACAAGAAGACTGACTCTTCTTACAGTCTATGTTTTGAACCATTCCTGTGACGTTAGATACAGATTCCGATGCTTCACTTCAGGTTTACTGCATCCCTCTGACCTTCTTATTGACGATGAAACACAGAAATTGCATCGGAATTAAATTCAAAAGGCACAATGTCGACTTAAGTACAAGAAGACTGACTCTTCGTACTGACTATGTTTTGAACCATTCCTGTGACACCAGATACAGATTCCGATGATTCACTTCAGGTTTACTGTAACCATTGGACCATCTTATTGACGATGAAACACAGAAATTGCATCGGAATTAAATAAAAAAGGCACAATGCCGACTTAAGTACAAGAATACTGACTCTTCCTACTGACTATGTTTGGAACCATTCCTGTGACACTAGTTACAGATTCCGATGCTACACTTGAGGTTTACTGTATCCCTCTGACATTCTTATTGACGAAGAAACACAGAAATTGCATCGGAATGAAATAGAAGCGGCGCAATGCCGACTTTAGTACAAGAAGACTGACTCTTCTTTCTGACTATGTTTTGAACCATTCCTGTGACACTAGTTATAGATTCCGATGCTTCACTTCAGGTTTACTGTATCCCTCTGACCGTCTTACTGACGATGAAACACAGAAATTGCATCGGAATTAAATAGAAATGGCACAATGCCGACTTAAGTACAAGAAGACTGGCTCTTCTTACTTACTATGTTAGAAACCATTCCTGTGACACTAGTTGTAGATTCCGATGCTTCATTTCAGGTTTACTGTATCCCTTGGACCTTCTTATTGACGATGAAACTCAGAAATTGCATCGGAATTAAATAGAAAAGGCACAATGCCGACTTAAGTACAAGAAGACTGACTCTTCTTACTTTGTATGTTTTGAACCATTCCTGTGACGCTAGTTACAGATTCCGATGCTTCACTTCAGGTTTACTGTATCCCTCTGACCATCTTAATGACGATGACACACATAAATTGCATCGGAATTAAATAGAAAAGGCACAATGCCGACTTAAGTGCAAGAAGACTGACTCTTCCTACTGTCTATGCTTTGAACCATTCCTGTGACACTAGTTGTAGATTCCGATGCTTCACTTCAGATTTACTGTATCCCTCTGAACTTCTTATTGACGATGAAACACCGAAATGGCATCGGAATTAAATAGATAAGGCACAATGCCGACTTAAGTACAAGAATACTGACTCTTCTTACTGTCTATGGTTTGAACCATTCCTGTGACACTAGTTATAGATTCCAATGCTTCACTTCAGGTTTACTGTATCCCTCTGACCTTCTTACTGACGATGAAACACAGAAATTGCATCGGAATTAAATAGAAAAGGCACAATGCCGACTTAAGTACAAGAAGACTGACTCTTCTTACTTACTATGTTTGGAACCATTCCTGTGACACTAGTTATAGATTCCGATGCTTCATTTCAGGTTTACTGTATCCCTTGGACCTTGTTATTTACTATGAAACACAGAAAGTGCAACGGAATTAAATAGAAAAGGCACAATGCCGAATTAAGTACAAGAAGACGGACTCTTCCTACTGTCTATGTTTTGAACCATTCCTGTGACACTAGTTACAGATTCCGATGCTTCACTTCAGGTTTACTGTATCCCTCTGACCTTCTTATTGACGATGAAACACAGAAATTGCACGGAATTAAATACAAAAGGCACAATGCCGACTTAAGTACAAGAAGACTGACTCTTCTTACTGTCTATGATTTGAACCATTCCTGCGACACTAGTTGTAGATTTCGATGATTCGCTTCAGGTTTACTGTTTCCTTGGACCTTCGTATTGACGATGAAACACAGAAATTGCATCGGAATAAAATAGAAAGGGCACAATGCCGACTTAAGTACAAGAAGACTGACTCTTCTTACTGACTATGTTTGGAACCATTCCTGTGACCCTAGTTATAGATTCCGATGCTTCACTTCAGGTTTATTGTATCACTCTGACCTTCTTATTGACGATTAAACACAGTTATTGCATCGGATTTAAATAGAAAACGCACAATTCCGACTTAAGTACAAGAAGACTGACTCTTCTTACTGTCTATGTTTTGAACCATTCCTGTGACACTAGTTATAGATTCCAATGCTTCACTTCAGGTGTACTGCATCCCTTGGACCTTATTATTGATGATGAATCATGTAAACTGCATCAGAATTAACTAGAAAAGGCACAATGCCGACTTAAGTACAAGAAGACTGACTCTTCTTACTTACTATGTTTGAAAACATTCCTGTGACACTAGTTATAGATTCCGATGCTTCATTTCAGGTTTACTGTATCCCTCAGACCTTCTTATTGACGATGAAACACAGAAATTGCATCGGAATTAAATAGAAAAGGCACAATGCCGAATAAGTACAAGAAGACTTACTCAGTGTCTATGATTTGAACCATTCCTGTGACACTAGTTATAGATTCCGATGCTTCACTTTAGGTTTACTGTATCCCTTGGACCTTCTTATTGACGATGAAACACAGAAATTGTATCGGAATTAAATACAAAAGGCACAATGCCGACTTATGTACAAAAGACTGACTCATCTTACTGTCTATGTTTTGAACCATTCCTGTGACACTAGTTATAGATTACGATGCTTCACTTCAGGTGTACTGTATCACTTGGACTTTCTTATTGACGATGAAACACAGAAATTGCATCGGAATTAAATAGAAAAGGCACAATGCCAACTTAAGTACAAGTAGACTGACTCTTCATACAGTCTATGTTTTAAACCATTCCTGTGACACTAGTTATAGATTCTGATGCTTCACCTCAGGTTAACTGTGTCCTTCTGACCTTCATATTGACGGCGAAACACAGAAATTGTATCGGAATTAAATACAAAACTCACAATGCCGACTTAAGTACAAGAGGACTGACTCCTCTTACTGTCTATGCTTTGAACCATTCCTGTGACGCTAGTTACAGATTCCGATGCTTCACTTCAGGTTTACTGTATCCCTCTGACCATCTTATGACGATGAAACACAAAAATTGCATCGGAATTAAATAGAAAATGCACAATGCCGACTTAAGTACAAGTAGACTGACTCTTCCTACTGTCTATGCTTTGTACCATTCCTGTGACACTAGTTGTAGATTCCGATGCTTCACTTCTGGTTTACTGTATCCCTCTGCCCTTCTTATTGACGATGAAACACAGAAATTGCATCGGTATTAAATACAAAAGGCACAATGCCGACTTAAGTACAAGAAGACTGACCCGTCTTAGTGTCTATGTTTTGAACCATTCCTGTGACACTACTTATAGATTCCGATGCCTCACTTCAGGTTTACTGTATCCCTCTGACCTTCTTATTGACGATAAAACACAGAAATTGCACGGAATTAAATTCAAAAGGCACAATGCCGCCTTAAGTACAAGAAGACTGACTCTTCTCACTGTCTATGATATGAACCATTCCTGCGACACTAGTTATAGATTTCGATGATTCACTTCAGGTTTACTGTGCCCTTGGACCTTCGTATTGACGATTAAACACAGACATTGCATCGGAATTAAACAGAAAAGTCACCATGACGACTTAAGTACAAGAAGAATGACTCTTCTTACTGACTATGTTTTGAACCATTCCTGTGACACTAGTTATAGATTCCGGAGATTCACTTGAGGTTTACTGAAACCCTTGCACCATCTTATTGACGATGAAACACAGAAATTTCATCGGAATTAAATAGAAAAAGCTCAATGCCGACTTAAGTACAAGAAGACTGACACTTCCTACAGTCTATGCTTTGAACCATTCCAGTGACCCTAGTTATAGATTCCGATGCTTCACTTCAGGTTTATTGTATCACTCTGACCTTCTTATTGACGATTAAACACAGTTATTGCATCGGAATTAAATAGAAAATGTACAATGTCGACTTAAGTACAAGAGGACTGACTCTTCTTACTGAATATGTTTTGAACCAGTCCTGTGACACTAGTTATAGATTCCGATGCTCTACTTCAGGTTTACTGTATCGCTCTGACCTTCTTACTGACGATGAAACACAGAAATGGCATCGGAATTAAATAGAAAAGGCACAATGCCCACTTAAGTACAAGAATACTGACTCTTCTTAATGTCTATGGTTTGAACCATTCCTTTGACACTAGTTATAGATTCCAATGCTTCACTTCAGGTTTACTGTATCCCTCTGACCTTCTTATTGACGATGAAACTCAGAAATTGCATCGGAATTAAATAGGAAAGGCACAATGCCGACTTAAGTACAAGAAGACTGACTCTTCTTACTGTCTATGTTTTGAACCATTCCTGTGACGCTAGTTACAGATTCCGATGCTTCACTTTAGGTTTACTGTATCCCTCTGACCATCTTAATGACGATGAAACACAGATATTGCATCGGAATTAAATAGAGAAAGCTCAATGCCGACTTAAGTACAAGAAAACTGACACTTCCTACAGTCCATGCTTTGAACCATTCCTGTGACACTAGTTGTAGATTCCGATGCTTCACTTCAGGTTTACTGTATCCCTCTAACGTTCTTATTGACGATGAAACACAGAAATTGCATCGGAATTAAATACAAAAGTCACAATGGCGACTTAAGTACAAGAAGACTGACTCTTCTCACTGTCTGTGTTTTTAACCATTCCTGTGACGTTAGATACTGATTTCGATGCTTCACTTCAGGTTTACTGCATCCCTCTGACCTTCTTATTGACGATGAAATACAGAAATTGCATCGGAATTAAATACAAAAGGCACAATGTCGATTTAAGTACAAGAAGACTGACTCTTCTACTGACTATGTTTTGAACCATTCCTGTGACACTATTTACAGATTCCGATGCTTCACTTCAGGTTTACTGTATCCCTCTGAACTTCTTTTTGACGATGAAACACAGAAATTGCATCGAATTAAATAGAACCGGCAAATTGCCGACTTAAGTACAAGAAGACTGACTCTTCTTTCTGACTATGTTTTGAACCATTCCTGTGACACTAGTTATAGATTCCGATGCTTGACTTCAGGTTTACTGTATCCCTCTGACCTTCTCACTGACGATGAAACACAGAAATTGCATCGGAATTAAATAGAAAAGGCACAATGCCGACTTAAGTACAAGA